>NC_056611.1:22636065-22868565 GCF_018340385.1 Cyprinus carpio
AAGCAAAATGCGATTTCTTCAAAAGTCTAAAGCTAACTTATAAATGTCTGCACTGTACAGAATGTACACTGGAGGGCATTTGAGCTCTCTTTTGGATGGATACCTGGTGATTAATGCGAAACAGGACTGCGTGTTTGGCAATTTGACAATTTGGCAGAACCAGCCTGACACGTGGACCAAACATTGGGCTAAATAATGTAAGAATAGTATCCATAAAGCCCAATAATGATTTGTCTAATATTGTCCAAAAGTTTGTCTGGATGCATGGCCTTGACATTAACAAATAAATAGGAAATGTTTTCTACCATATTTATTCAAACTACACAAGTTAGGTTACTTGCATTTTCAGTATTTGCCTTTGAAAAATGTTTTTACCCTGCTGTCAGAGCAGATCTGGAACATATCTGCTGCTTTGTCCTCATGTGTATATGGAGTTATATGCCTTTACTTGTTTTACCCCTATTTATGATACTAAAGTCCTGCTGAAATAGCCGTTCCCATGCACTTGTGAAATGTTTACGCTTCATTTAATTAAGTTGACATGTAAGTCATGTGTCTGTCTGTGACATTATGAAGCCATTGACAATATCAAATTTAGGTTTATTCTTATACTGTAGATGTTTTCTGACCGAAGTTGTAATTTTTTGGTATATTATGTCACTCAGACAGAGAATGGTCTCAACCATTTATTATTTTCCACTTTTTGCCTCTTCCCATTTGTGCAAAAGAATAAAAAAAAAAGAAAGAACAAACTATAATTATATATATCAGATTATATTATTTACATTATGTGCAGCATATGTCAAAGAAGTATCTATTTCTAACAAATGTATTTCTAACATAAGAAAGAACATTTATGAGCGTACATTAGTGTTGCAATGCACATTTTTAGACTGAGGTGATTTGCATTGGCACATTTTTGTCCTTTAGCATCAATACCACAAACCATACAGACAAGAAATACATGAAAATACATAATTCTTCATGAAATCAAATGGCATAGTAATATTGTATGATAATATTATTATTTAATATTATCCAGCCCTTTTAAAAAAAATTAAATATACTTTTATTTTTTAAATTTCCATTAATTTATACTTTGGAAAACACAGTTCATCACTGGTCAGAATAGATGTCATTGCTGACTCTTGTTCTTAAAGACTTTTGCAAAACAATGTCTCAGCTTGTGTAAAATATGTCTGGGCTCAATAGACTTCAGTGCATCATATGTTCAAGTTTTTCCAGTTCATTCCTATCGAGCCTGTCTGAAGCATCTTGCACAAAAGCAAAAAATGCTGCGTTGTGTTCAATGCAACAGGCTCCACCAAGAATTGCTTGTTTTGCTTTGCCCGTCATCCTTCCTGAGCGCTGTCAGTTTCCACATCTCTCAAGGCATTGTATCTGGAGAAGTTTGGTTCTGGAGTGGTCTCATTGGTTTATGCATAAAGGGCATCACCACAAAGGTGAAGATGCCCACCAGCATTAAAGCCACAGTGATTGTGATGATGGCTGCAACAATGGCATAATAGCACTGATTGGAATAAATTATCCTTCTCATGCGACCCCTCATCCTGCTTGGCGGCCTTCCCACATCGATCATAGTCGCCTGGCCAAGACCTTGCTCCATGACTCCAAGCGGGTTACCGCCAGCCTGCTCATCTTTCTTCTTCAACACCGGCAAATTTAAGGAAGTCTTAATGGAGCTGTTTGGTGGAGGATTCTTGAGAATGAGTTTGCCCTTGCTCCGTTTAAATCGCACAGAAAGCGCCCGTTGCATCTCAGCTGGTAGTCTGCGGAAGATGTCTTCGTTATTTCCCAACTGTGGTAGATCTCGGCCATGTCGGATTTCCGTCAGCTCCCGACAGATCGGACAAGTCAACGTCTTGATCTCTGGAGAATTCACGTTGATGCGCGCCAGGCATTCCAAGCAGAATGTGTGTCCACAGGAGAGTAACTTTGGAGCTTTGAAGACGTTGTCGAAGCTGCAGAAGCACACAATGCACTCTGTGTCCTGAAGGTCGTCTCTGGGTTGCTCGGTCTTGTGGTGTCCAGGCTCAGGGTCTCGGTCTCTCCTCCTTCCTTCCTCGCTGCGACCCCGCTGATGCCTTCCTCCCTCTTTCCGGTCCCGTTCTCTACCTCGGCTACTTTCTCGACGCCGGTTTTCCACATCATTGCTGCGGCTTCTCCTAACAGGCTTCTGTCTCTGTCGTTGCTCTGAAGTTCCCAGGTTGAAGCTGCCCTTGCTGTCAAACTTCGGCTTGACATTGGGCCCTTTTTTGCTGCCCTGTGGTTTCTGTTTGCCGTCGCTCATCATGTAGAGCCTTAGATCCACAGGAGCAGATAAAGAGAAAAAGATGAGCAGAGAAGCCTGTGAGGGAAGATGGAGAAAACACTATCAATCTAGGTTACAAATACACTCCATATCAAGCTTTAGAAGAACTATTTTGGGTTCCCAAAAAACCTTTCAGTTATTAAAATAACCTTTTCTTTTTAGTTTGAAGAACATTTAATAATCCGAAGAACCTTTTAGTGTATTGGAAAGGTTTCATGGATGTTAAAGGATTTTCATGGAACCACTGAAGCCAATAAAGAATCTTTATTGAACAGTTCTTAAAAGAGCTAATCTAAAGGACCCTTTTACACAATGAAGAACTTTTTGTGCAATGGAAAGTTTCCATGGATGTTAAAGGCTCTTCACAGAAACATAGATGTCAATAAATAACCTTCTACAATCAATGGTATTCAAAACAGTCACATGATTTCATTACAGCTCTGGAACTTAAAAGTGTGGCATGACCTTTAAGAGCTTGTGTATGTAAAGTTGGAACGAACAAACTCAGGTCACTGAAGCATACAGCTATGTAACTCCAGGGTGGAGACTGTAAACTAAATTGTACCATTAGCAGTCAAGTGTGACGAGAACAGCAATTTAGTCAGTCATATACTAGTGGTTATTGCTTGGTTTTCTTTTTATTCCATTATAGGCCTTGCATGGCTCTAAATTTGCCCAAACGGCATTCTTAAACTCTAAATTATCAGTATGATCAAAACTTTGCTGAAAAAACTGTTTTGTACAATCTACTAATAGTTTCTATTTTTAATGTTGTATCAAATATGATACTCAACAAAAACACACATGCAATTTTTTTTTTTTTTTTATATTTTTATATTTTGTCTTTTAACAAGCTCTTCTATTTCAAAGAAGTAGATTTGTCTGACTATTATTTCATATGCAGGGTTAACAATTTTGAGTTATCTTGTTCCATGTTTTACACTGTTCATAAGTAATCTTGGGTTAGGAATTAACACACTGTAGATTTGTAAACCTCAGGCTACTGTTCTTATTTGCATGTTTATGAGGTTGATAACACTGAATGAACATGAACTGAGTGCACAACCTGTTTATCCATCTGTGGGAATTTTGCCTGGTCAATTCGTACTTAAACTACAAAAATAATACTCATGGCATTTTTAACTTCCTTATATGCTGAAACAACATTCTGCATGTGAAAGTTCTGTTACTGTGCAAAGTGCATGAATATTATGAGGTAGTTTGTAATCACCTGTTGCTAAACACCATGACGATCCATTTTAGCACTATATAGTTTCAGTGCTAACTGCCTTTCAAATTGACAGATTAACACAGAATTACTTTGAAAATCCCAAAAGAGTGTTTGACCTAAACTCTGAGTCTCACTGTACAGGAATGTCAACCAGAATATCAAGGTTTTACAACAGAGTACAGATCCCAGTTTCATTCTGTATGCTTATGGTTAAGCTTTAACACTGAGTCAGCGCATGAAAGTCACGAAATAGGAATGTCTAATAGCAAACAAGTATGAAGGATTATTGAATATTACTTTTTATATAACAAAAGTTATTCTGGAATCAAAAAGTCCAAAATGTAAAGGTTTTACCCACTGGCCATTTTAAGCTTTTATCAAAACATCAGTTTTCAGGTGCATCAACTAACAGAGTCACACGGAACTTCTTTTTCAAAACATGTTAGTATAATTAATATATTTTGTACTAAATGACTTCCCAAATTGAAGGCACCCAACCACATATGTAGCACAAACCAGATAAAGTCAGCTGAGACCTGTCACTAATTTGGACAATAACACACCTTACATTTACAGGCGACACTGGGGCTAGTTGTCACACTGAAGGTTTGTTTTTGAAAGTCAATTGCTTTTAAGAACACAACTTGTAGAAAAAAGTCTTTGCCGCTATAATTTCCCCAATAATAATCAGAGAAGATATAATTAATTTAACACACCAATAGCAGGGCAAGTTTTCTCATTGAAATAATAGAATTAAGCAGCCTATTAAAGGCTTTTTAAACAGGAAAAAAATTATGAAGCACAGAACAATGAATAATGTGGCAATATATGCAAACAAATATGATTTTAGAATTTTAGTTTGTAGGACAGAATTCTCAAAAATGATTCAAATTCAAATTTACAAAACAACTACCAGAGAGCATATTTTTGTAACTGGACTCAAAGTTGACTCAAACATTGTTTAAATATAGCCATGTGACATCAACTCCTGCATTTGTAAACTGACTAATTATTTCTCTACATTTGCATACTGACTAATACCGTCTAATCATTTAAGATCATATCCCTTAAAATGAAAAGTGATTCTTTTAAAGTGATTTTTTTTTTTTCTAAAAACATGCAACTACCTATGAGCTGAAGAGCAGTTGAACCTCGATGTTCATGGGCCTCTGAAGTTCGCCTGGCTCAAGAAGCACATATTCCAGTCTAGGTGTGCGTTCAGTAAAGCAGCGTGAGAGGTGTGCAGTCCAGTCCTTTCTGAGACTAACCTGTTAGTTAATGTAAGCAACGTGTCTCCACCTCTTTGCATATCCCTCCCTCTTTCCTTTGACCCCTGTCATACCTGTTTGACTCGCTCAGGTGCTATTTGGAATGGCTTGAGTTTGAATGTGAGGAATCCACTGACCTGTGTTTTATTTTTTTCAACATCTCTGCTGACCTTGAATGAAACTGAATCAAACAGGTGTGGATAGCAATGCTCTAAATATCTATGTGCGTCATGTTTGTCCATGCAAAAATCAAAGACATGATGCAATGGCTGCAGGGAAGTTGTTAGGTGGTTAATGACAAGTCTGCGTTTTTCCTACTCCACTACATATAACTGGAAATATTCACCATTTAGATGGGAACAGTAAGGAAGTTTATGAAGATCTCATGAAGTCGTTTTCTCTCTCTCATACACACACACACACTGCCTGATAAGTGAGAACTCTCCCATTCCGGCATGTGAAAATTTTATGTGCGTATTGATGATAAAGGCTTATACCTTCTGTTGTGTTGTAAATTATTTTATACCCGTCATACCTGTACCAATATCTTGTATTAAGAGCTGTTGTCAACACACTGTTGCCATTACTGATTCAGGTGATAAAGAGAAATGAGACTGAAGAGCAACTTTAGATGATTAGATAAACCGTATGCAAAATACACATGGCTGCATCAGATATCCAGACTGTTTTTAGCAGGTCCATGTGGTGTTGTGGTGAACTGTAGTTGCATTGATTGAACAAAGAAAGGTATGGAAGCCCTTTTCTCCCATGGAATAAAAAATAAAAAGGTAACTGCAACTTCTTAATCACAATTTTGACTTTTTTTGTTGTAACGCTAAGAAAAAAAAGTCACAATTGCTAGATAAACAGAATTGTGATATATAAATTCAGAATTGTGAGACAAACTCACGTGTCGCAACTCCAAGATAAGTCTGAACTTTTTTATTTTTTATTCCGTGGCAGGGTCAGAAAAACAGAATTGTGAGAATGTAAAATGTAAAAAGCATCAGATAAGTTACCAGTTTGTAAATGAGTGAAAACCAGCCCGTCCTGTCTGGATTTTACTACATAAGTCTGTTTGATGATTTGGTTTCAAATACTTGAAATGCAGAGGAACTTTCATAAGTGACCATTTACACCAAACACTCTCACTAAAATTCGTAACCATCTTACGTTTTGGCGAATTCGTGGCTAATTAATAAGAATTTGTACAACATCTTTCACAATTTTCATATGATCTAATTACGACCCACTGAAGATTAGGTTTAGGGGTGGACCTTGTGTATACATTCTTCTTTGTACAAATCAAATCACATCATATGAAATACATATGAATTTAAAAACCTCCTCATGAAATAGTGACATGTTTCTCAAGATATCAGGTCAGTTCAGTACAGAAAAAACATTCAAAAAGACTGAACATGGAATCTGAAAAAACCTTTCAAAAGGAAAACAAAACTGAAGATGGAATTTGAAAACCTCTTCAAAAAGAACACAAAATGGAATGCAGAACCTGAAAAAACCCTTCAAAAAGAATGTAACACTCGATTCACAGAACATTTTTTTCTTATCCCACTACTTCTTATTCACTCTGTGAATCACCCTTAAGTCATGGCCTACTTTACATCCAAAAACTTGATTAAAATCTGGTGTTATTTTGGCTCACATAGTCATAAACACAATAATATAACCAAACAAGGCCATATAATATTGTGCCAATCATTCAAATGAATTTCTGGTTAAGGAAAAACATTTCTGTTGACATCAGTTTTACAACATTAGCTACTCATTGACCAATAGCTAATTTCAGCCGTCCTTTCTGTTCATCTGGGAGCTTTAGGGGGAAACTACAAAAACTACTGGAAACTACCAATCATTGACTGCTGGGTATATATTAAACTATCAGAACTTTTCTTAGTAAAAAATAAAAAACAGCTCTTGGATTGAGATGATATATCCACACTCAAATATTCTAACAAACTGCAGGGTGTGCCTGTTGTAACACATTAACCTTTCTGTATTGATAAATACATTTTATTGCACAATCCTGTCCTTTTATATTAATGTATCAATGGTAAACAATGCCTTTGTCTGTGAAATTTATCCATATTACTATCCCTATTTTAAATTATGATAATTTCCTCCTGGTTCTCTTCCCTAAATATCATGTATTTTAGACAACTGCCTGAGGCGCAGGAGGTTTAGCATAACATATCACTGAAAACAACTTCTCCGTGTAGTTATGAAAACACTGTTGTCTTAATTACCTACAACAGCATGACCTTTGATCACATCCTTCTTTAAATCATTTCAGAGGTCAGTATATAAATAATAAAAAACACCACGTGTATTACTTGTAATCAAAATATATTTCCTCATTCAAACACATGAAAACAACTTCAGCGGAAACATCAAAATTAGGAGTCTCCAAAATACTTTCCACAGATCAGACAAATTACCAAACGAAACATCTGATCATTTCCCATTGAACACTGATGGAGTGTCTCACATCGCTGATCTCCTGTCTGTAGAAATATTGCTCGTCCGATCTCAGGATCAGCCCAGCTCTTCACGGGCTTTGCCTTGTTTGCGGGGCATCTTTTTACTGCTGCTGTCCTCCAGTTCTTTGTTTTTATAATAATGAGGAGCCACTTCCAGCAGCCAGCCACTTTCAATCTCTATCACCTGAAAAACAGATAGAACATTTAGAATAAAGCATATTTTCACTTTTTCTGAATAAATATGAAGTGTTTGCCCATGCAAAACTTGCTGACAAGACTGTAGGGTAGTTTTGGTGGTTGCCAAATCATTACTATGTTGTTTCTAAGGTGCTAGGAGTGGATTTTAGTGTGTTACTATGTGGATAAGCCGTTGCTTACAGACTCAAGTAAAAAAGAACCAGTCAGTTCCAATACCTAACCTTAAAGGGATCATTCACACAAAGAAAATTACATTTTGTCATTATGTTATTCCAAACTCTTAAAATCTTCATCCATCTAGAGAACACAAATTAAGATATATTTGATGAAATCCGAGAGCTTTCTGATCCTGCATAGACAGAAATGCAATGCAAAATAGTCCATGTGATGTGCCGTGGGTACTGTCGGAATCACTGAATCAAGTCCTTATTTTTGTTTTCTTTGTGCACAAAATATTATCGTAGCTTCATAAAATTACAGTTGAACCACTGATGTCACATGGACAATTTTAACAATGTCCTTACTACCTTTCTGGGCCTTGAATGTGGTAGTTGCTGTCTATGAAGGGTCAGAAAGCTCTCGGATTTCATCAATAAATATGAAGATGAAAATGTCATACGGGTTTGGAATGAGTGAGCAATTGACAGAATTTTCATTTTTGGGTGACCTATCCCTTTAAAGTCCACTTAAAGATGAAAACGCTGTCATCATTTACTCAACCTCATGTCACTCCAAACCTGTACGATTTTCCTTCTACTTTGAAACACAAAAGATGTTGGTAACCAAACCGTTTCTGGTCCCACGGACTTCCATAGTATTTTTTTGTCTATATTATGGGTGTCAATGGGAACTGAAACCATTTTGGTTACCAAAATTCTTCAAAATATATTCTATTTTGTGTTCCAAAAAGAAAGAAATTTATATACAAGTTTGGAACAATATGAAGATGAGTAAATAATGACAGAATTTTAATTTTTGGGTGGACTAACCCTGGAATATGATGCTTGGATGCGATAACATTAGTGATATCAGACTAAAAATGACAGTGAAGGGCGACTCCATACCTGTCTCATAAACTCTTTGGTGGTGAAGACCAGCTCGTGGTAGATCATCCAACGTGGCTGCTCCTCGAAGAGTGAGCTGTTGGGATGGACGAAAACAGTCTGCTGGTGTTTGACTGTTTTATATCCCCCTTTACTCAAGCGTGCCGTGTGGTAGAAATATCCCGCAGTCACCGCCTGGAAGAAAATGAAAGAAAATCACATTTAGATCATAATCTGGTGAAGCTGTTCTATAATGTATTGATATTTCTTTTTTACACATCTCTATTGAGTGAAATATTTTACATAATGATCACTAAACTACATAACTGACTGATTAAATTTTGCAATAATTCAATTGCTGCTGAAATCAGATAAAAATAAGATTTGTGCACTTATTCATACCACAAATGATTCTTAGTCACCTAACCTGGATTCATCAATGCCAAACACCTTGAAATATAAAAAAGCATCTGGTAAAATGTAGCAACACAGTCACCAAATATGTAAGTGTTCAGCTATTGTGTTAGTCTGAATGTTGAAATACTCTTTAAAATACTGATGAATCATAGTGACACTATAGTCTCTCACAGAACAGGAAGTACTAAAAAAAAAAACACACAAGAGACACATATTTACTTTTGAAAGGTGATTTCATTAAGTTTGTTTGAATGTTCCCTGTTCAATACTTTTCCCTCACAAAAAAGCATTGTAACCTGGACTGAAAAAACATGTTAACCTTGGGTTAAGTGCAATGTGAAAATCCCTAATGACACAAGCAAGCACTTACCTTAATGGTAAAAATGCAAATTGTGCCACAAATTCTACTTCAGTGTTTTAAGCCGGAAAGGGCCACAAGTAAGAGCATCTCAAAACTTTAAAGTTAATTCAGTTTATAAAGCTAAACTCAGGTTCATAAAGTCAAGATAGCAATCACATGCAAAGCAGCAAGCTTCTGCACAAACACAATATCACTGGAGGAAATGTGAGAAAGAAAGTAAGTGGGAATAAGGAAATCACCTTGCGAATGGGCATACTGTCACCGCTGCAGCTGGATAGTTCCACTTCGATCCTGTCCATCAACCCCTCCAGCTGATCACGGACATCTCGAGCTCTCTTCATGGAGCGAAACTGGATGAAGTTCTCGAAGCACCACTGAGTGGAGTAACCGCTCTCTACCCACTGACACAGAAAGAGAGAAACTACTGAATGCGTTTTCTTTTCTAAATGGTTTCTAAATGGTTGTTCATGTGACAATGTGCAATTAGAGATACATATTCACATTGTTTTGTTAAAACGAAACAAAAAGTATGGTTGAAAAAAGGTGAATATTTTACAAAGGGTCCAGTTGAAAGGTTGAATTGTTTGTATGAGAAACTTTGTTTTAGACTATAAGGACATTTTACTTTTGTTCCCAAAAAGGCATAAATATTCTTACAAAACGATGATATTGTATGGCACAAATACAATCAGGATCAGTAGAGTGAAAGCATTACTGTAATGAATGTTTACTAAATACAGCCTGCTTCATAACTTAAATTAAGTACTTCTGTAATCTAGCAACCAAAAAACTTCTAAATGCTTTATTTTAGAATGCTGCCAAAAATGCTTTTTTTTAATGCAGTGTTTCTGCTGTTTGAACAGACATTCTTACAAATTATTGTTCATTCCAAAGTTATAATTGTACAAGACAAGAACTTCCTGCTACAGCATCTGCACATCAACACACATGCCCGCAGAGGCCTGCATAACCTGTTCCCCCATAGGGAAGTCACGCTAGATGTGGGGAGTATTACAACAACAAAAAATTTTTTATAACAAAATCTGCTCTAAAAAAGTACAAAAAATCATAATAATATCTCAGTGATATTTCCAAGTGCACACATAAACACACCTGTGTATATACATTGAGCAGCACCATGTGATCTCCTCCTGGTACCACAAAGTTCATCCGAGCATTGTCGGCATGAACCACCTTGTCCTTGGGGCGGTAGAAGATGGAGTTGTTCACCGACAGCATGGCCGCTATGGTTAGAATCTCCTCAGAGCACTTATAACTGAAGGACAGACCAATGAGCAGTGTTTAAAACATCACAATAACAACTCCAGGTAAAAGGCAATGATGAGTACATTACAAAATTTGCAATTTTGACTCACTGTTCAGAAGCCAGAATCATTTTACTCAGCATGGGGTCCACGGGAAGTTCAGCCATCCTTCGGCCGAGCTACAGTGCAAGAGGAACCAAATGAAGTTAAATTGGCATATTTCCATAAGGGATATTCATAAATGGAAAGCTGTAGAGTCATTTATTCCAGAACCCTTATTGACACCCAGCTTTTTGTTGTAAACCTCTTTGTAAATGTGTTGTGAACACAACATAGTTTACCCAAGTTTGTATTCTAATGGAGCATAATTATAGGGTTGTAAAGTTTTTTTTCATACCTTAGTGAGTTCACCGAGGTGGTTAAGGGCGCCCAAGGCGTAAAGCTGCTCCAGTGCCAACACCAGTGTTTCGTGAGGAGGAGGATCCATGAAGTCGAAATGAATCAGATCATTTATGCCTGGCACGCAGATCAGGAAAAACATGTTCGCTTTTAAGCACATATTAAAATAGCTATTGTGTTTGATTATAGGGAGTGAATGAGTGTGTCAGGTCTATTTATGTTTGCATTAAAGTTCCAATTAAAAAAATACCACACCCCAAAATCGTCACTGTTTGTCATAAGAAAAAGATTTACAAAGACACTCAACACTATAAGCATTGTCTGAATATCTTTCAGAGAATTTCTCAGAACCTATTTCATATCCATCAAATTGGCATGTGGATCTGTCATGGGGAAGTCATGAAGAAAAACTGATTCATTCATTCTTACCGAGACTTTTGAGCAGCAGAACCACATTGCCTAAGTTTGTTCTCTGGATCTCAGGGATGGAGGTCTCTTCCATCTCATGTTTAAAGGCCCAGGCAGTGTACAGCCTAAAACATTTCCCAGCAGCCACTCTTCCTGCACGACCTGCTCTCTTAAAACAACATTCCAACATTATAAAAAAAAAAAAGCAAATATGACTAATATGACTTCACTTAAATGAGTGATTCAGGATTCAAATGACAATTAACTACAAATAAATGAGTGATTCAGGATTCAAATGACAATTATTTATTAATAATATGAATGTATTAATATTTAATATGACTTCACTTAAATGAGTGACTCAGGATTCAAATGACAATTATTTATTAATAATATGACTGTATTAATATTGATACTAAATAGTAACAATTATTATTGTTGCTATATACAATTATTAATTATAATTTAATAATGCTATTATTTTATCATGAATATTATTGATGATACTCATACTGCTAATAATAAACATAACGTGCATCATTTTATAATAATTTATTAATACTACTAACTATTAACAATAATCAAGAAAGCAAATAATTATTGTTGCTGTTGCTATTTATAACAATTCATTATTAATAATGATTAATACTAACAACAACAATAAATGAATAAAACTACATTTTGTTACATTCATAAATCTAAATGTCTAACACTTTTGAGTCCACTGCACACTTTACAGATCAATGTTGTTGCTAGAAGCTTCTCTTACTCGTGAACAGGGAGTGACAATGAGAGATTCCATTCCTGTTCTTGCATTGTAGCTCTTTTGTTTGCAGAAACCTGGATCAATGACGTAGATGATGCCGTCGATGGTGAGAGACGTCTCTGCGATATTTGTGGCCACCACAACCTGTAGCCCAAAAACACCACACACAGTCACTAAAGAAATTCATATTCAGAGTGTAGCACATTTATCAAGATGATCAAACAAAATATAGAAAAACATTTCCATAAGAATTTGCATCAGTCTGGTTTGTCTGATTTTATTTAGGATAAAAGCGTCAGCTAAGAATACATTTTCAAGTAAATATGTGTAATCTTCCACAGATTTCAACAGATATGCTGCCCCCTGCTGGTGCTTTTACTTTGCGTGCTCCAGGCGGAGTGGGATTGAAGATCTTGGCCTGCATGTCTGAAGGCAAGTTGGCATAGATGGGCAGAACAATGAGTTCAGATATCTTCGAGCCCAGTCTCCTACATCTCTCCTGTAGAAGTTCACAGCACGCTTCAATCTCCTCCTGCAACACCAGAGGACACAGTAAATGTCAATATTACCAATATAAATATCGTCTCGATGTACATAACACACAAATACCAGAACGTTAAATCTTTCTGGCTCATTACAGCTTTTCTATTTCGACAAACAAAGCATTTTTTTTTATTTTACATCATGTGCATTTTATGCCTTTATCGATAAACGGTAGAAAGAGACAGGAAATGGATTCAGGGTGATGCAAGCTTGTATTAAGTGTAAATGTATTTAGTGCAGTTAACATGTTTGTCAGTAGCGCTGCAGCTCCAATATAATATCTCTGGCACACTTGTTACCAATATAAACAACATATATTAAAATATACCTGATATAAAAATGTTACATAATAAAATAAACAGCTACTTTTTATGTTTGAATTTTACGTTTATTTGTATAGCACTTTTCACAACACATATGGTTTCAAAGCAGCATGTTACCATCAACCAGCCGGAGGACGGTGACTGTGTCAAAGGGAAAAAGTGATAGTGACGTATTGGAAAAGCTTTTTACTGCTACGTCATGACTCAGACACAACACAGCTACTCTTAATAGATGTATGCACTGATAGATACGGCTCATGTCCATCCACAAAGGAAATATGAACTATAAACAGACCGACTGTGCCAAGGACTGACCTGTCCTGTGAGGAAGACCAGTACGTCTCCAGTGGGCTGAGTGACATGGATCTGTAGCACTGACACAACACATGCTTCCAGGTAGTCGGCCTCCGGAGCCTGAAACAAAAGTCAAATGATATTAATAATATGCAATATACAAATGAAGGCAAAAATAGATCAGAGAAATCACTAAACTGGATTCTTACACCATGTCTGAGAAAGTCTGGTCGATAAAGCGATAAATATTTGATGTTATGACTAATACCAAATAAATGGCTGAAATTAAAATTCTACACTATTTAGACTAAATAAATCAATTAAAATCATTTTAATGCTAAAAGTGAATTTAGGTATCACAACATTGCATGAAAATGGAATTCATTTGTTAAAGATTACATTTAACAGTGTTATTAATTTTTCCTTTTTTAATGAGGAAATTTTATGAGCTTTAGATTGTGGTGAGTTCATCTAAATATAAAAATAAACATGCACAATTAAATATACAATACATTACATTACACCCCTAATATAAATGTCATCATATGACAAACTGAATGTCTTGTGCTTTAATCACGGTCCATTACCTTTGTGTAGTAGATATCCACGGGAAACCTGCGACCTGGAATCCTAAATACAGGTGCGTCATCAAAGAAGCAGGAGAAGCGCTCTGTGTCCAGAGTGGCGCTGGCCACCAGAACCTTCAGATCAGGGCGGAACCGTGCAATGTCTTTAATTAGACCGAAGAGGATGTCTGTGTGCAATGTTCGCTCGTGGGCCTCATCGATGATGATCACACTGATCACAGAAAAACAGACAATTAAAAACCAATGTTGGCAATCATATTTTAAACTGTCAAAAATATTACATCTGTAAAGGTAAGCTTCCCAATCATACAGAATTAAAAGATCAAATATTAATTCTGTAAAGTAAGATTCCTTAAATTACATAGAGTAAATATTAAAGGGATAATTACTCACCCTCATGTCGTCCCAAACCCTTAAGACCTTCGTTCAACTTCATAACACAAATTAAGTTATTTTTGATGCATTCCGAAACAATCATCCCCACACAATAAACACCAAGAAACATAACAAAAACAACGCTAAAAAAAACAACAAGAAAACAGGTAAAAAAACGTAATGTTACAAAACTAGTTAAAACACGATATTACGAAACTATGAGAATACTTTTTGTGCGCAAAGAAAACAAAAACAACGACTTTATTCAACAATTCGTCTCTTTCGCGTCACACTATAGCACCATTTTGGAGAGTATCACATACGTAAACAACATATGTACGCGGATACGTTGTTTACGTTCAGATCAAAGCGTAAAAAACGTAAGCTGCGTATGTGTGTACATATGTTGTTTAGGTATGTGATACTCTCCAAAATGGTGCTATAGTGTGACGCGAAAGAGACGAATTGTTGAATATTACGAAGTATTCTCGTAGCTTTATAACATTACGGTTGAACCCCTGATGTCACATGGATTATTTTACCGATCTCCTTGCTATGTGTCTGAGCCTCGATCATGTAAGGATCTTTGATGTCTATGGGAGGGACAGAGAGCTCTCGGAACGCATCAAAAATATCTTAATTTGTGTTCTGAAAATGAACAAAGGTCTTATGGGTTTGGAACGACATGAGGGTGAGTAATTAATGACAGAATTTTCATTTTTGGGTGAACTATCCCTTTAAAATATTAACCCTGTAAGATAAGTTTTTACCTGTAGCTGGCGAGGTCGGGCTCTGTAAGAAACTCTCTGAGTAACATGCCGTCAGTCATGTACTTCAGGATAGTGCGTTCTGACGTACAGTCTTCAAAACGGATGCTGTAGCCCACCTGTGGAAAATATGACAACATAGCTGATCAAAAGACTAAAAATCTGCCACATAAAAAACCCCACAATGTTCAGGTATGCAAATACCTTAACTTCTCATATGTACACAAACACAATGGCAAATCTGAAGGCTAATCATATATAAAATCACACATTTAGCAAGCATTATGACCTCATTTCCTAATTTGACATTCATTTCCTGTGCGACTCTGGCTGATACAGACATGGCCGCCACTCTTCGAGGTTGAGTACAGCCAATCTTCATTCCTCCATTAGTGTACCCCTGATAAAGAAAAGACAAAACAATCAAGAAATGCAACCTTTTTTTAATGTTTCTGAGCACAAAAAATGGTAAATGTAATGGAAATATAGCTAATATGAACTATTAATGCTCACACATCAGACTTTAAAAAAGAGGCCTTGCATGTTCCTGATACTTTATATTCTTGTGAAGAAAGGCACATGCACCGGTATTGGATCCACAAAATCCTAAAACTATCTGCCAATAAATATTTTTTTTTATTACAAGTACGTACATCTTCCAGGAGATACTGAGGGATCTGGGTGGTCTTGCCAGATCCGGTTTCACCCTCTATGACCAAGATCTGGTGGTCTCTGATGGCAGCAAGAAGATCTTCTCTGTAAGGAAAGATGGGAAGGCTGCGTCTCACTTCCTGGATGGATTGCTTCTGCTTCTCAGCTTGTGATAACTCAGGTTCACTTTCCTGAAAAAAATAGGAAGATACAATCTTGTCATTACTTCTAGTATTAAAGACATGGAAATATAATGAGTGTAAAATATAATTTAATGATGTTAACCATTTCTGACAGTGTTCCTTTCATAGTAATGGCCGTGCTGACGAAGTTGATCATCTCCTCTTCCTCTAAAATGAGCTGGTATTTCTCCTGCTCCTCCTTTATCCGGCGTTCCCGCTCTTCTCTGGCCCCGAACTGCAGGGTGGCAGTGGCCACTCTCGCCTCCTCCCAGCGGCCCTGCTCCCCACCTCCCTCTCTGGGAGTCTCTTCAAACTCCAGCTCCATGTCTTTCTGAGGAATGGACTGCAAAGTGGGGACAAAGAGGAGAAGAGAAAAACAATATAATATTTAATAACAAAGTATGTCAAATAAATTACCTCATGGTTCTTTAAAACAGAAAATATCTGTATGAATTTCCAATAAAACAAACATATGTGTGATATACACTACTGCTCAAGGCTAAGGGTTTGATAAGACCTTTTTCTTCTGTTTCTAACCAAGGCTGTATTTATTTGACCAAAAATACAGTAAACAGTAATATTCTGAAACATTATTCCAATTTAAAATAACTATTTTCTATTATAATATATTTTAAGATGTCATTTATTCCTGTGATGCAAAGCTTAATTTTTAGCAGCCATTATTCCAGTCTTCAGTGTCACATGATCCTTTAGAAATTATTCTAATATGCTGATTTAATGAAGAGAAAGATCTAAAAGAACAGCATTTATTTGAAACAGAAAACTTTTTTAACATTATAAAAGTCTCAAGTCACTTTTTTAATTGAATGCATCCCTGATGAATAAAAGCATTAATGTATTAATTATATGAAAAATGGAAACCTATCCCAGTCTTGTCAGTTTGTATTAAAATATCCCATAATCCCCCTGTAGCTCATCACCTTGTTTCTGTTCTCCTCTGGCATGTAGTATCTGTTCTTTCTCTCCTCTTTTTCTTTCGCTCCAGCTTTCTTGTAGTCTCGGGCCAGGTCTCTGACCTTCCGCTTGTAATCTAAATCTTTCTTTTCCCGATCTGTGAGGCTCTGAGTGGAGAAGAGGTATTCCTCGTCCTTGATTTCAGCCTCGAGGTCATCAATCTTCTCCTGCTCTCTTTTGCTCAGATACTGCCAGCGGGACTGTTTCCTTAACTCTGGAAGCTGAAGAGACCGCACTGAATGTTAACAGATATCACTGCTGCTTCATACAGATTTCTAGAAACTGGAGTATTGTATTTATCAGGTCAACATGTTCACATCATCAAATTTCCAACTGACAACATTCTTGTGCATGCAAATACAATTTAAGACTTCCTCACCATTTTCTTTTGATCCTCTTCAGCCATTTTGAGATTTTTTTGAGCTTCCTCATAAGCCTGAGATGATGAAAACAGACAACGCACATCATAAGCCCTCATAATTTCCTAGATCATGCCGAGATCCGTCAATATGAAACTAGCAGACATTATTTTGTTGTAGCAAGATCTTGTTCAGCATTACCTTTTTGTCATTTCTCTCAAGTATGTGTCTCGTCTTGTCTTTGTCCTTCTGTTTCACTCGTTCAGCAAATGCATCCCTCTCCTCCAGATCTTTAAGTCTCTCTCTCTCTTCCCGCTCCCATTCTTCCTCCTCCTCTTCAGCAGCTTTTTTTGGCTCGTCCATGACTTTAGTGCTGAAAGAGTCAAAGACCAAACAAGAGAAACCACTGAGAACAAAAGCACAGTAATGAAATGAATAGTTGTCACTTTCTGACTGAATGAGCCAAATTTAAAGCCTTTCATTGGAAATGTTTTGTATTAGCCCAGGGGTTTTTCAAACTGGGGTCCGGGGACACACAGAGCCACAAGGGAGTGCTTGGGTTTGGTGTAAATGTTTAATTTAAAGAGAGAGAGAAAAAAATGTAAATGTAAAAATAAATAAATAATGCAAATTGGAATAAAAGAAATCATTTTAATTAAATACATCCAAAACAGATTAAAATAAGTAAACAAATGGGCAAAACAATAAATAAATTTAATCTAATGGTACAGTACTACAATTAACATGGAAAAAATCAATGTAACTTAATAGAAACTAAATGTATTCCAAATATTTTTTCATTTATAACGTTTTTTTTTGTTTTGTTTTTTTCACAGTATAAATTCTTTATACAAGACATGGTTTTAAAATTTTAGAACCGGGGTCCATCGCAAGAGGATCTTCATATTTAGGGGTCCGCAGCATCTAAAAGATTGAAAGCATAACATAATAACCTCTTTTTGCTGTCCTCTTCACTGGACGATGGACTTTCGTCTCGTTTCTGTCTGAGGTGTTTCCTCTTCTTTCCTTTGTCCCGGTCTTTACTTTTCTTCTCTTTTCCTCTTTCTCTGGCCATCTCTCCATCACTCTCACTGTCCTCCAGAAGAGTGTAGGTTCTGTTCTTTCTCTCCATTTCCATGACTTGTCGTTCCACCGCCCGCGCAGGTTTTTCTGCCACATGTTTTTTGGGAGCCTGAAATGGACGGTCATTAAATTTAAATATATATCTTAATTTATGAATTCTATTAAAGGTGCTGAGTGAAAACACTTACTTTGTTGTACAGCTCATGTGCAAACGCTGTGATTCTTTGATCGATATCAATGGTTCCGGTTTGCTGAAGCCGAGCCACAAAGTCCTGAGGTCCAGAAGACTTCTGCACCAGACCGATCATGAACTGAGCCACATATCGGTCACTCAGACCCAGGATGTCATGGAGCTGGTCACTAACCCACTGTTCCAGATTGGCCATTGTGACTGTGCACAACAACACAACACATACAGTCTTACACAAGACATAATATAATGTGAAACACCAGATAACGCAGCAATATAAGCTATTAACTGTGCGTGACCAACTCGAATTCAAAATTTCAATAAAATAAGTTGTAATGAAATAATCTTATGTGTACAAGAAAATTCTGTAGAAGCTGAGACTGTTATTTTCCGATACAGAACATAGAAATTAACAGCAAGACAACAGCGGACACTCAATTGTTTATGTATTGATGTACTTAGAAGATTTATGCCCATTAAATCAACCGCACCGTGTACAGTCAGATATGTGTTTTATGTACATACACAATAAATACACGACTGCATCAGAATTCAGAAGAAACTTCAGACTTACGTTAGCGTAGCGTCTCCACACGCTTTCTGCTATGAAAACATGAAGGCTACTTCCGGGTCACTACGTTCTGAGCGCGACCTGCCAAAATAAAAGTCTGAGTAAAACGTTCAGACGTGCTCTAGCAAACTAAGCGAGTAGATAGGTAATCGATATGAAATTGGTCTGTATTTGGTCTGGTTTGTAGATGTCGCTAACTGTTCTGCTAAAATGGATTTGAGTCATTCTCGTGAAAATTACATTTTAATTATCGCCCAAATCGTCAATGAAACAGACGGCGTTGTCACGTGGTACATGTCACTTTTCTCAGTGCAAGTCGAAATTATTATTATTTGTGATTACTAGATAAAAAGATCAGATAGATGTTACTGGCTAGATTTATTTCATGCACCAATGCAGGGAGACCTGTTTCCACTGATGATGATATTTGAATCCTTTATCGTTTGCGGTTCAAAACGAATTCCTGTCAAAATACAAGTCCAGATTTAAAGCGTTAAGAGCCCCAGATGTGTCATGCTTACAATATGAATAATTATATTTTCCGGTGGACGTGTCGCATGCATTTCATATTAAAACGAATGCGTAATATAATGCCTAATTAAGACATAAATCATAAAAAATGTACTTAAAACGTATGTATATTTTGTAAAATATTATGCATATTTTGTAAAGAATGTTCAAAACTATGTATTTTAGTATAATCAGATGTGCTCAGAAAGTTAAAAACTTTTTTTTTTTAGAAACTTTTGTATCACCGATATAACTTGCATTCAAGAAGAAAATTATATATGTACATTGTAAACGATGTGAAATATTCTCTTGTAGTGGCAGGAATTGTTTGCATTTCTTCGATAAACCACATCATCTGGTGTGAGAGAGGAAGTGGTCGATATAACCATCACCTCAACTGTGACAAAACATCACATGCGGAACAACTTACCAGATATAAACGTCTCAGAGCATCCAATCTCTTGGCAGAACGTCTTGCCACCGTTGAACTAGTGTGCTTGGAACCTAGTATAACTTTGATTAAAGAAAAAAATATTTGGTTTCAATTTATAGATTATTGAGAGATATTGTCGGAGTGCCTTTATGGGGGGATTGATGACTGATGGCTGCAGACCATGTGTTGTTATATGGGCTGTATTTGTGCTGTCCTCCGTCATGGGATACAGACCGGTAATTATTGTTCACGGGATATTAGATGGACCCAGACAGTTTGAGATTTTGTCTACATTTATCAATCAGGTAAGATCATCTATTTTATTTATTTAACGTCATTTTTATTAGGCCTATATACGTATATTTAATTTAAGTAAAATAACTAATGCACTTCTATTTGTATTTTTACATCATATTTTAAATGTTACATCATATTGTGATTTTAAAAAGGTGTTTTTCTTTTATTTTATAGTTTTTGAGTTATTAGTTTTTAACCTGCATTTTTAAATAAGTAAGTTTTGGCTCAAAATGCAGAATGCATTTTTGTAGATTTCTGTAAAATGCAGAAAAAGCTAATTTAAAAAAAATAAATTAGTCGAAGTTCTAAGAAACCAAATTTTTTATTGCAATAGCATAACATGTTTAAGGTGTTTCAGTTCCATCTTACAGTTCACTATATTTGGCACATAGTTCTCCTTTTTGTCAAGGATGAAACTCACCAACTTCTGTTTTCCACTGTTTTAGTCTCATCCAGGTACCAGTGTGACCACGCTAGCCCTTTATGACTACATTTGCAGTATGAAGCCACTGTGGCAACAGGTAGATGGATTCAGAGAGGCCATCAGACCCATCATGGAGAGAGCTGATGATGGTGTCCATCTCATCTGCTTCTCACAAGGTCATCTAAACTTATATCTAATAAGAAAATTGCTACAAATACAACATAAAAAACACTCTTATTCTCAATAAATCTTCATTTAATCAAAAAAAAAGCAAAAACAGTAATATTCTGAAATAATATTTCAATTTAATTTTCTATTTTAATAAAGTGTAATTTATTCCTGTGACGGCAAAGATTTCTTTTGGGGAAAAAAATCATACTGACTCCAAACTTTTGAACGGCACTTTTGAACTGTTTTTATATCATATTTTCAAAGGTTTGGGGAAAAAAATCATACTCACTCCAAACTTTTGAACGACACTTTTGAACTGGCTTTTATATCATATTTTCAAAGGTGGATTGATATGTCGAGGAGTTCTTGCAACCCTGCCGATGCACAATGTTCACTCTCTGATATTCCTGTCTTCACCACTAGCTGGCCAGTATGGAGGTCAGTCAATCCTGTCCTCCCTACGTTACACACACCACAACATCTCTTTTCTTTAAAGAAGAGCTTGTAAGTGTTTTGTCCATGCTTTTACAGATTCGTCTTATTTGAAATATTTTTTCCCCAAATTTATCAAGTCAAGACTGTACCGTTTTTGTTACACTACATGGGGACAAGGGATATCTATCTGCAACTACTGGAATGGTAAGTGGATGTGTCACTTTTGTAAATCAATGTTCTGCATTTCATTTGATTCACAGTACATCCTTCTCTGTTATTTTATTCTCTCTTCAGATCCACACCAAAGAGAGAGATACTTAAAGAGCAACATCTATCTCGCCCCACTGAATGGAGAGATAGAGCATGCCAATTCAACAGGTAATTTCAGATGACATGGCTTTTGCTATCCTGTGTTTATACGCTGCTCAGATGACAGCTTTTGCTTGGGTTGTTTGTGCACTTTCAGTTCAGTGGCCTTGAGTTGTGTTGTATACTGCTGTTCCCTTGCAGTGTGGCGAGACAGCTTCCTGCGCATACAGAAGCTGGTGCTGATCGGTGGACAAGATGACGGCGTTATTACACCATGGGAGTCAAGGTCTCTGCAAATATTTCATCACGGGATATTAAGCATCTAAAGTTAGTCAGAGTTAGAAATCATCAAAGACTTACATGCTGGTAAAGGGTTAATGTGGTGTTTAGCAGACTGGAATGAATATGTGAAGTATGTAGAGTGACATTTGAACTTCAAAAGGTCTTATAGGATTATGTGGTGGATTTTTAGAGCATGTTTGCAATCGCTAAAACTCAGGCCCTGAATAAAAATCATTTCATATCTTTTTACAGTTTATCTCTTTTTTCCCCCACAGTATTTTTGGGTTTTATGACAGTAATGAAACTGTGGTTGAGATGGAAAAGCAGGATGTGAGTGGATACATTCATTCCTATAACCGTTTTGTAAAACCACTTTTAATTTTATTATTATTTTGTTTAGTTCGTTAAAGGAATAGTTCAGGAAATGTACTCACTCTCAGGCAGTCCATGGTGCAGATGAGTTTGTGTCTTTATCGAAACCGATTTGGAGAAACTTAGCATGATATCAATTGCTCACAAATGAATCCTGTGCAATGAATGGGTGCCGTCAGAATGATAATCTACATGACTTCAGTCTATCAATTACTATCTTGTGAAGTAAAAAGCTGCGTGTTTGTGAGAAAATAAAATCCATCATTAAGATGTTTTTAACTTCAAATCATTGCATCTGGATAAAGACCTCTATCTATAATATTGCTTTCTCCAGTGAAAAGTCATCTTGCCTGGATCAGGAGAGAAATATGCACAGATCAAGCACCATTTCCATGCAAAAAAAGTCTTATTGTGATGTTTTTATCAGCTGTTTGGACTCTCATTCTGACGGCACCCATTCACTACAGACAATCTGTTGGTGAGCAAGTGATGTAATAAATTTCTCCAAATCTGTTCTTATGAACAAACAAACTCATCTATATCTTGGACGGCCTGAGGGTGGGTTTTCAGCAGAATTTTATTTTTGGGTGAACTATTCCTTTAATGCTTTGAATTTAGTGGTGCAGTTTAGTTGTCCTAACCATTTTTCCACTTTCCCCAGTGGTATCTAAGAGATGCTTTTGGCTTGAAAACACTGAACTCAGAAGGAGCCGTGGTCAAGTGTGTCGTCCCTGGTGTACACCATACATCCTGGCATTCAAACCTCACAGTCTACAAGAACTGCATAGACAAGTGGCTCAACTAATCTGGAGACGGAAAAAAGGAGACGGAAAAAGGGAAACTGATATTGTTATATGCATATGCACAATCCTCAATGTAATCATGTCTCATGTAGATTATGATTGTACACTTATTAATCACCTAAGATTTTTTGCTAACATAATGTGATAAATTATTATGATTGGTTTTCTAATATATAGTTTTCTAGCTATTTTCTATTCATGTCAAATCAGTTTGAATATTGTAAGAAAGTTATTCTGTCCTGCTGCCACAGATAATGCAAGTCTAATGTTCAGTTTTAATAAATGAAATTCTAAAATAAATTATTAAATTGTTATAAAAAATGAAATGATCATTGCAAAAGTGTGTTTGTCAAGGGGTAGGCTATTTCTTCAAGTTGGGCTATATATATATTATATATATATATATATATATATATATATATATATATATATACATAAATACTTAAATTAGTGACATTCGCCAAGTATGGTAACACATACTCGGAATTGGTGCTCTGCGTTTAACCTATCCAAGTGCACACACACAGCAGTGAGAAGTGAACACACCGTGAACACACACCCGGGGAGCAACTGGGGGTTCAGTGCCTTGCTCAAGGGCACTTCAGCCATGGGTACTGAGGGTGGAAGAGAGCACTGTTTATTCACTCCCTCCCACCTACAACTCCTGCCAGCACCGAGACTTGGACCTGCGACCTTCTGGTTACAAGTCCAACTCTCCAACCATTAGGCCACATATATATATAGGCTATACATACATACATACATACATTGGCCACAGAAATCTGATTACATCAGATCTGATATATCATCATCCAGTATGTCTGGAATGAAATGAAGAAACAGAACAAACTGAGACAGACTAAATCCAGAAGAACTGTGGCAATGTCTCCAAGATGCTTGAAGAAACGACCTGCAAAGCTACAGTACTGTGAAAAGTTTTAGGGACTTGTGTAAAAATGCTGTAAAAAACTGAGGATGCTGTCAAAAATAATGTCATAAATAGAGATATGTCATAAAATTACAGCAACACACTACAGCAAAACATAGAAATGACTGACTTAGCTGGTGGAAATACTAGTAGTGTTATAATAATTTGTAACATACAGTATATTACCGCATGCGCATGCCTTTGCGAACAGCTGGGGAGCGCCACGCGGCTGCGTGCTGAAACAGGTATTTATGATGACGTCAGCAAGGTAGAGCGGCGCGCGGCGGCTGCCACTCGGGTTTGGACGCGTGAGAGCTTTTGCTCGAGACCTGAAGACACTTCCTGAGCTTCGGTAAGCGACTTTATCTGTTTGTGATTGTATTGTAATGGGATATTTTCGTTTCTCGTAACTTATCAGGTCAGTTGACGGCTGTGTAAAAGAGTTGTTTGGGCTGTCGTATCATGTTTTGTCCTCTGCAGGGTCAATCTGACATTCCGGGAATCAAAAGTCAGTTTCGCGTGGGTTTATATCTGCGGCAGTTTATCGCGTTTTAAGCGCTGTGATAGTGGTTTAAAATCATTTTTGAATGATTCAAAACACAGAGTTGCTGTGATTAGTCATCGTATGGAAAGTTCTCTGCCAACGCGTCACTTATTTACATAATTCATTTGCGTTTTTAAGCTGCGAGTTAAAATAAAAGAGCCCCTGCTAGTTTTTCATAGATCTGTTTGAAAAGAATAGTCCACCAAACTAAGAAAATTCTGTCACCATTTATTCACCTGATGTTGTTCCAGACTTGTGTGTCTTGTAAGGAACAGAGGAGACTCAGGCAGACTCAGTCACCATTCACTTTTATTGTATGGAAAAAATTGCAAAGAAAGTAAATGGTGACTGGCTGTGTTTGACATTTCCTTTTGTGTTCCAGCTAAAACAGCAAGTTATACAGGGTTAGAACAACATTAAACATTGTGAGTAAATGATTACATACATTTTTGGCTGAACTGTGCTAGCGTGGTGTCCAGTTAAAGTCTTCAGTAAACACATCTATTTTGTTTTATACATGTGTTTAGAGCTCAAGGCCGATGTGTCCATCCCATGTAAACATTGAGACTGTCAGCAGGGGAGAGTGAGCGGTCGTTCACTGGATCCACCCCAGCCAAGGGACAGACAACTACTGATAGATTTATACAGGTATGTATGTGTGTGTGTGTGTGTGTGTGTGTGTGTGTGTGTTTGTGTGTATGTATGTATGTATGTATGTATATATGTGCTGTCAAATGATTTACATCGCATCCATTATATAATTTTATATATACTATAAATAATATGTGTGTATATGTATATATGCTGTATATATAAATACACAACCATGCATAAAAGTTATATTTTTAAATAATAAAAGTTATTTTATATATGAACTATTGTATATAAGAATATAAAAAATATAAATGTATATATTTGTAAGATTTTCAAAATTATTTTAATACTGTGTGGGTGTGTGTGTGTGTGAATATAATATATATATAATATATATATATACATATATAATATATTTATATATATAGATATATATATATATATATATATATACCTAATAAATATACATAGTACACATACATAATTATGTTTGTAGGTTTGACAGCACTAATATATATATATATATATATATATCGTTCATAGACAATATACAAATATAGGTTTTTCAAAGAATATTTTGAGAATTTTTTTAGAGATTGTTTTTTTTTATTGTTATTGAATTATTTATCAACATTACATTATTATTATTATTATTTTTATTATATGGCACCTGCTGCACCAGTTTATGATGACTACTCGAGGTAAAAGTGAAGGATGCCGGATCTGTGGGAGTGACCTGCAAGGTAACCAGCGGCGATGGCTGTATGCAGGACAAAACAGAAAGGGGACACAACCTCAGACGCCGACAGACTTTTCTAGCAAGGGAAGCTTGCCCAGATCGGCACAGAGCAGCCCATGGGGTATGACCTGCAGAGAACATGTCTAATTACATTACATTTGCTATTACTGTATACATTTCAAAATAAAAAATGCACATTTCTGCATAATTTTTAATAAATTACTCTATAAAATTTAATATTACATAGTATTGCATCATAGAATTTAATTATCGAATATAATAATCTAAAAAAATATTTTATAAAAATCCATCACTTCTATCACACAACTCTGATCACCCAGCAGCTCTTCCCATTCACTCTCGAAGTCTCGTGGCCTGCTCACCCCCACAAAAGGAATCGACCTGCTCTGTGTGCTGACACATATATTAGAGCAGCCTGTACCACGTGGGAGCGGTCAGGGGGAGTTTGTATGCGGCAAGTGTGTGTCCGTTCTGGAACGAGTTTTCAAGTTTGACACCGTCATCGCCCGAGTCCGAGTGCTGTCAAGCGAGAGACTCCAGAAACTCACTCAGGAACGGGACAAGATCAGACGATGGGTGCGAAGCATGTACGATCAGCGCCACACGTCTACCTCCAGGAGAAACGGAAGTTCCAGTGAGGATGAAAGGGACCAGAAGGATTCCCTAGGGGAAGGATACAGAGAAATGATGAGGGACAACATGGCCCTCTCTGAGTATGAATGGTGGTCGGAGAAAGCTGAGTCGTGTCCATATTATAGGAGAACAGGGAAACGGTGTCAGAAAGGCAAGATGTGTGAGTGTTGCGACTCCTTGAGGGTGTCCGACTCAGACTACGAGTCTGTTTGTGGGATTCCACGTCACTTGCCCGATCAAGCTTTCACGTCATTGGGCCTCTCTCGAGAAAAATCCTGCAGCATGCCTCTCCATTGGTCAAAAGTGGCATCTGTCAGATCCAGCCCCGCCTCGCTGTCTGGTTCCTGTCATTCTTTGCGACCTCGATCCCCCACTACCTCGCTGGACTCTTTAGACGGCAATGATCCATTTGATTGGCCAGAAGAGCATTCGGCCATTATAGACACCGTTTTCAAAGAGTTAAGGAGCATTGAAGGAAAGCCAGTGAGGTCACCGGCTGGAAGTCGCATTCCTGTGTTGCACAGAGGGGACATGCAGAATGGGAAGGATAAGGTGGGACTGAAAGCGGGGTTAGTAAGGGTCCTGAATTTTGGAGATGGTGACAACGGGACGGAGGATGAGTTTGAAGTAGAAAACGATGACATCCTGACCGAGCTAAAAGATGACTTTATGCCACTGCAAAAAGAGGTGAGGACTGTCAGACTGTTTTAGATGTTTCACCCTGCTTTTCAAACTTTTTAGTTCATTTTTATCTCTCTTTTTAGGCATCCGCAGGTAGGGTGCCTCATGCTGTGAAGCAGTTGCGTGAACAACTCGTTCAAGCTCAGGCTCGCATCAGAACTCTGGAGGCACAGCTCAGGGACACCAACAAACCAACAAGCGATGCTCCTCCCAAGCAGTTGAAGTCTCCACAAGTGGTAAGTAAGACGTGGCTGCGATAATTAAGTTAAATGGCATGGGTGTTTCAAGTGATCATGTGCATTGTGTTTAAGAGGCTTAGCACAGCACGTCTGAGGCACACCCTCTCCTAATGTTTTTGTTGACTTTTGGCAAATGATGCCTTATATAGGGTATATTGCAGAAGATGTGTGGATGTTTTTAAAAAGATAGTGTTTAGGTTTGCCCATGTAGAGAGGTGTTTATACACACACACACACACACACATACTGTACATGCACACACACCTCCTCCAGGAATCTTCCCAGACCAGAGGAGTTTGCCCTAGGCTTTCTTTCATAACAGGCTTGTCAGCTACTGCATTTTGATGTCATTTTCTCTCTTTCAGTCTTCATTGTGCATTATTTTCAGCTAAATACACAAATACATTAGTGCTGTCAAACGATTTTGTTTACATAAAATATATGTGCGTACTGTGTATATTTGTGGTGTGTGTGTGTGTGTGTACAAATGCACACACATGTGTGTATATATAAGAAAAATGTTATATATATCAAAATAATATATATCAAAATATATACTGTGTGTATTTATATACACATAAAAAATATACACAGTACTCACATGCATTATGTAAACAAACTTTCATTTTGGATGTGATTAAATCGCAATTAATCATTTGACAGCACTAAAATACATGAAGAATGAATTTATACAATGGCCTGATCATGTGTTTAGACATTTAAGCCACAATTAATGTATGAATTCCATTGCATTAAATATCAAAGTTACATTTATTTAGAAAGACAACACTAACACCTTTAAAAGCAAAATGTTTCATGAAAATAAATTTAGTTAATTAAAATAAAGGATAAATATAAATATTAGAAAAACTTAAATTGAAAAAAGAAAGAATTTTTTTTTATTATTCATTTACCTTTTGCTAAGGCAGCATTTCTAATGTTTGTTTAAGTGGTATTATAAAAACAAAAAACAAAATATACATAAATTAAAAAAAAACTAGTAAAAAGGGCAAAAGCACATTACTAAAAATTAAATGACGAAAGTTCAAATAAAATTCTAATTAAAACTAAAAAATATATAAATATAAGCTAATTTAAAATGTTAATAAATATTATAATACTATATAAATAATACCAAAATAATACTGCATAGAAGTTTTTGGACAACAAAACAAGATAACATCATTTAAAAAGACAACTAGGGAAGATGGAATAACAGACATATTATCAGTAATTTAGACAGTTAATGAATTTGATGTGTTGTTATATAATGCAATGTGCTGTACTGCTGTTACATGAAGTGTGATTTGTGTCCAAATATTTTGTGGCCACTGTACATAACTACTCTCTTATGATCTACATTTAATTCGGCATTTTACAGAGTGCTGTAATTTCATAGCACTGGTGCATGCTGGGTAGGAGCTTCTGAATGGTTGCTAACTAGTGTGAGCTGATAGTAGTTATATAACACTAGTGGAATGCAGTCATAAAGAGTCACAATGCCATGAACTGTCCCTCAGGCATGACATGGAGTCTTTTAGCTGAGAATGATGCCTGTTTGTGAGACTAACACCTGTCTGATCTGTTTTGCCACACAGACCAGTCTGAAGAATAAAAATGAGCTCATAGAGAGTCTCAGCCAATCACTGCACAGCAGAGAGAATGTAATCCAGGTGAGTACGGAATTGATGAACTCATTACAGATTCAGTATAAAAACAGATTGTGTGGAGGTCACGGATATGTCAGTGAACTGTGTGCTCTCCTCTCTTCAGGAATGTGTGACTTTGATCCAGAAGCTGTGTGCTGAGCAGGGGCTGGAATCACAGGACACTGACAAACTCATCAAAAAACTGGCCAGCGCAGTGACAGAAACACGCAGTGACCGTGAGGTGAGGTCTGACTGAGAATGAGTTTTGAAGTGAAGACTGCTCAGACTTCTGTTGTTCCTAAATTAAGATCATTATGATTAATCACTATAGACTAACTATCTGATAATTATAACAAAATTGTACCATTATTTAGTCATCTAAGTGATCTAAGATTTTCCTCTTGACAGCAATTTTATTTATATATATAAAAACTGTGTTGGGTAATTAACTTGAGTACAAGAGCACTTGTGTGTTTGCTTGGTCCAGGTAACACTGGATGCACATTATTCCATAGTGCTTATAATTTTCTGTGTTAATGTTTTAATCAGGCAGTCCTGGAGGCCCAGCTGTCTGAGGTGAGCGAGAGAGAGAAAGCCCTGGAGAAACAGCTGCAAGCTATTAGAGATGCTGGCAGAGAGCGAGACAGAGACATCATCACACTCAACACTGTGCTCCAGTGTAACCAGGATGTTATTAACGTGAGTCAAACAAACAGTGCACTTATTCAATGGTACACACATACTGTTTACTTAATCACTTGGTTAGTAACTGCTGCTATTATCTGTGAGTGCTATGCATTGGAGAGTAAATGAGGCATTGATGCCTCTTATACAGAAAATGGGTTTTAGTTTCCCGATTATTTAGCCTGGAACTCTATTTGAGGCAAAAATAAATCAATGTTTTGTATCTTCAAATAGCACCTGCGTGTAGAGCTTACGGAGCGGGATCGAGCCCAACAGGAGATGATGAAAGAATGGGAAGTGTGGAAAGAGAGAGATTCAGCTCTGACTACATTGGTGAAGGAAAACAAAGACTATATTTTCCCGCTAAAGGAGGCACTGGAGAGTTCACGCCGAGATGTGCAGGTAGACATGGCGTTATCTTTCTCTCGCTGACTGATTTGACTTCTCTTGCAGAGTGCTGTTGATTTAGTTAATGGATCATTTCCAGTAGTCAACTATTAACATTTTGCCCATAGGCACTCTCAGACTCACTGATTGGACGGGGATTGGAAGGGGTCGGAGCTGAGGCTGGATTAGTCAATCAGCTGCGAGAGAAAGAAGCTTTGCTTGCAGCGAGCTTCAGAGATCGAGAGGAGCTCAGTGCCACCATGCTGCAGGAGATCTCAAGACTCTCCTCGGCCTTAACCAACACCGAAAGCATCATACTGGTAACGTCTGACTAAACCATAACTTTAATTTCCCATTGTGGCTTTTTCAAAAAATTCAACTCATTGCCAATCATTTTTAGTGTGCTGAATATCTCAAAAACCTGCAAATCTGAATCTAATGAATGTACTTTATGATTTAGCCATTTCATGATGCAACAGAAAAGCAATTGCGCCACCTGGTGGTGTACAGAGATTGCTCTGGCTAATGACAGTAGCTAGCGGTGCACTAATTTTTTTTTTTTTTACTGAAAGTAATGAGCTTCAAAACCATATTTATTCTGTATGAATTTCATTATAAAATTGACAGAATCTGAAAGCTTAGACTCGGTTTCCTATCAAAAGTAAGAAAGCACAAACTTATTGCAATTACAGCAGGGTAGGTGTGCTACAAATTATGTTTAGTGAAGTTTTGTACACTCATCAACTAAACATCAACAGCATTTACTATAGCTATGTTCAGACAGGCAGAAAAAAAAAGAAAAAGAAAAAAAAAACATCCAGATTTTATCCAAATAGGTTTTTGGAAGTCTGGACTGGACATCAAAACATATGATTGATATCAAATTTTGGAAGTGGTCTGATTTGCCTGCAGTCTGAACATAGCCTTAAAAAAAGGGTCTTGAAAAATTAGGAATCATTTGTGGGCCCTCGAAAATTGTTTAGGTTGAAACCTAAATTTGTTTCTGATAATTTTTTATTGCTGACATATCGATGCATTACTTCCAGTAAGTATGTCATGAACATTATTTAAAAAGCATGACTTAAAAGAGCAGAATGTCCAAATCAGTGTGCTCTCAAGATCTGGTTTGTATGTTTTCATCAACATGCCTCCATGTTCTTTTAGGACCAAAGAGAAAATCACAAACAAGCCATCACTGCACTATCAGAGCAACTCAAGAACACACTCAAGGAGCTGAGAGAGAAAACCAAGGAGAAAAAGGAGGCTGAACTAGGGTGGAAGAAGGAAAATAAGGAGAGAGCATTTGAGGAAGGAAAACTAAGAGACAATCTTCAGAAGAGGGATAAACTCATAGAGGTAAATCACCTGTTTCTAAACTGCTACCAGTGTAACACATCCTCCATGATCACAAATTACTGACGTATTTTCTTGTTTGCCCTTCATAGCAAGTTCTTCTGGAGTTAGAGGAGCGGGACAGTGTGTTAACAGAGCTACAGCAAAACATCTCTAGCAGACTTGGACCCAGAACAGCCCTCAAACACACACTGTGAGTGTGTGATGAAACACATACTGTGTATTTAACGATGTCATGTATGTGGAAACATGTATACACTGAATTTCATAACTGTTCAATATATTGTTAATGGCACTACTTTCATTAAGTGCAGTCTCTTAACTTCTCAAAAATGAGAATCTAAAGCAATGGTTCATAAAGTTAATTCTGTTAAATTCTTATGGTAATTCTCTAGTTATAAAACCAAAAGGAATTCAAGACAGGCCAGTGTATTTAAGTTGTGAATAGTGCCATTTGCATGTTCTGCCAGATTGTTCAAAACTGAACTTTTGAGAAAGCTGAGTGTATATTTTTTTTTTTTTTAGTCTATATGAATTTATGACCTGGCCATTACAGGTACACAGCCGTAAAATGTTCTGATTACTTCCCACACTTCCAGGTTGTGGTTCCAAGATTGACATAGTTACCCACACATGCCTTTTCAGCATATGCTTTGCTTATTAATAATTATTTTTCCGTATTCCCACAATCCATACTGCCATTATTATTACTAAATGTCTAAATTGTTTTATGAGTGAATGTTGAATACTGCTTTTCTTGTTATTATTTGATTTGTCTTGTTCCCAATATAATTTTCCATGTGATCTTATATTTGTTCTGTATTTATGAATGTTTTCTCATGTTGATTTGTTTTGGAGATGCCATTATATTCCCAACTGGGATGTGCTATCTTCGTTCCGGTGTAGAGAAAACGTTTGCACAACAGAAGGATCTACAAACTCTCATCTTTTAATCGGTTTATTTTATTTGGATATGCTGGAATCCCCACAACTTGGTGCATACCTCATAAATCACATTTAAAATTAAGCCTCAAGTTTGTGTGGGTTTTCTTTTATGTCTGAAATATTAAAGGTTCTTTCTTGAGAACTTAGGGGTATAATTGACAATAAAGCCTCAAAAAATCTATATGACTGTACTTTTGTGTGATCATTATGTCTGGTGTTAGATTTTTTTTATGGATGACCTCATATATTACATATCAGGAATTTTTAGGGTCTGGAAAAGTCATGCAAATATCTATTATCAAAACATTTTTCTAGGTATGCTTGTTGATAATATATAAATAAAATTGTGTATTTGTATGTATATATGCACAATTTTAGTATGTTGTATAGTTATACTACACTATTATAAAATATACAAACATTTTGATCAAAGCATGGGGTAATTTAATGAAATGTAAATATTACACTTAAATATAATGTTTTAATAAAAATATTAATACTTTTAATATAAGTGTTATGGTGTTAAATAATGATAGCTTCTTTCAGAAATTCTTCATTGTAATTATTTACATTTAGTCATTTAGCAGACGATTTATCCAAAACGACTTACAAATGAGGACAATGGAAGCAATCAAAATCAACAAAAGAGCAATGATATAAGTGCTCAAGAACAATCCAACGCTCTCCATTGACTTTCTATTGCGGGACGCTGCCTCCTTGTAATGTGCTGTGGTGACGCCTTATCTCCAAAAAAACCAAACCTGGATCCTTCTTCTTTTTCCAATTTTTGTCCTATTTCTAATCTACCCTTTATTTCAAAGATCCTTGAGAAAGTTGTATTGACTCTGAATTACAATCTTATTTGACTATTAATTCTGTTTACAAGATGTTTCAATCTGGCTTCAAATCTTTACACAGTACTGAATCCGACCCTTTAAAGAGTCTCAAGTGATATCTTTACAGAAACTGCTTCTGGGAAATCCATGGCTTTTAGTCTTATTAGATCTGAGTGCTGCTTTTGATTTGGTTGACCATGAGGTCCTGTTGACACATTTGGAGACATCTGTGGGCCTGCGTGGCACAGTCGGCCGTACACACCGGGACGAATATCGGCGCGCGTTATTCGCCAGCGTTTTTCAACGCGTTTTTTGTGTTCACACCCAAGCGATTTTCGCTGACGATGAGCCGAGTGAACATGCAAATTCATTCCCTGACATTAGATGGCGCTTAATGTAAAACAGAAATACTAGAAATACTAGTTCTCTTTTATCAAGATTTTTGTAATCGCTGTCGCGTTTGTCATATAGGGCTTTGTTGTTCCGACACCAAACGAGACCAGCAACTCTACATTCATCTTGCCTTGCATCTTCTTCGTCTTATTTCTTCCCGGCAGTGTAGACGCTACTTGGCGTATATCTTCTTCGCCGTTACGTATGTGTGCTCAGCAAGACAGTTTTGTGTTTGAGCGCCCCCAAGTTGTGTTTTACTGTAACTTCAGAAGCTCCAGACACGTGTGCAAAAGCGCCATTCTCATTGGTCGTATAGTTTTTGACGCGGTGCGTCAAACCAAAAAAACGAACCCGAGGCGTTTTTTAAAAAATGACGCTTTTACGCGTGGCGTTTTTCGCGTCGGTGTGCACACTCACATTGGCGCCCTTTGTTTAGTCACGAGGCGTTAAACGTCGGCGAATATCGCGCGCGAAATTCGTCCCGGTGTGAACAGTGCTTCCATTCCTACCTGACCAACAGATTTTTTAGTGTTCGTATTGGTCATCAGTCCTCCTCTAGTATACCTCTTAATTGTGGAGTGCCACAGGGATCAATCCTCGGGCCGTTATTGTTCACCCTGTATTACTACCTCTGGCTTGCATTTTTAGCAAATATAAAGTATCCTTTCATCTATATGCTGATGATACTAAGATCTATTTTCCTTTAAAGCACAATGATAAAACCCTCTACAACGATTTGTGTCCTAAACGCTCGTTTTTGGGGGGTCGACAGCTCCAGACTTCCTCAGCTGTTTATCCGCTGACGTTAAATCAAATTATATTTTATTTTAATAATTAATATAGTGTGCCAGAATAATTTAGGGTGTCTCTGTTGCACATCACAACACGCGATCCGTTCTCATCGTGTAACAGGATCGCCACTGATTGAGTTTCAGTGTGAATGGAGCTGAAGGATCTGCCTCCATTGACACTCGTTCATTAGCGCGTCTCGCGTTACCCAATCAGAGCTCTGTGCGTGTCCCCGAGGAACAGTTGCGTTGGAGACAACCAACACTTTTAAACCCAAACACTTAGGAGTTATTCGGATTGTTTCACTGGTGGTGAATTAAAGTAACGTTAGCTGAGTACCATGATCATGAAGCGGCCGGTCCAGTGCGCTTCTCCTGCGGCTGTGGTTGTAGGATCTAAAGGCTGGAGGGATGCGACTGTCCGCTCGATTCTGCGCGCCGAGGATCTTCTGCGTCAAACTCACGCAGATCAACTGCACTCTTCTGCACGCTACCGCAGCCACAGCGTTGGGACTTTTACCTCCAGATTTCCTCAGTTAACAGCTTACAGTGTGAACAGCAGCGTCGATAAGGAGCGCAATGAGAGTGACTCGGAAAAGCAAAAGGAATTCCGACCTAAATCCATTGGAAGTATGGTAATGTACCTCAGAAGTTGAAACGGTGGCTGATTTATTACAATAAAAAATTAAGCAGCGATGTCCCTATTTGACATTATAAAACTGATAGTTCCGGTCCTGGTTTCTGATTGGTCAAGGCGCACCACTAATTAAGTTTGCTTGAAAAAGCCAATTTACTGATATTCTGCTTAAGCTTATTATTATTATTATTATTATTATTATTATTATTATTATTATTATTATTATTATTATTATTATTTATTATTATTATTCTTAGACTACATTTCTGAATGCTACTCCTAGAGCTTTCAAGCTAGAACCACCAAACTCAGCCTGATCCAACTTACGGTTTTCTTAAAGGGATACTCCACCCCAAAATGAAAATTTTGTCATTAATCACTTTCCCCCAATGTCGTTCCAAACCCGTAAAAAACACCGTTAATCAACGCAACACACATCAAAACATTTTGTAAAAGAACAGGAAGGCCTGTGAATGTCCCATAAACTGCCAACAAAAGAGCAGTGTCAAGGTCCAGGAAAGCGATGAAAGTCGTCGTCAGAATACTCCATCTGCCATCAGACGTGCAATCTGGGTTATATGAAGCGATGGGAACACTTTTTGTAAGCGAAGAAAACAAAAATAACGACTTTATTCAACAATTCCTTTGTCAACAGTCTCCTCTGTGTCTCTCCATATCACCGTATGTTCTTCTGTATCATCCACGCCACAAGGATGCACTGTTTCTATGTGTATTTAGCCTTGATTTGAAAGAAAACAGAGCATCTTTGTGGCTTGGATGATACAGAAGAGCATATGCAGCATATGGTGATATCATAAAAATCCCATAGATTTACATTGACGGACTGTTCAAATGAACCAAGACTATTCAAACTCCAAATGTCAAAAATGTAAATCTAAACACACTGAAGCCCATTTGGCTCAATCAAACTTCCCTTCTACTGTATGTACTATTTCTAACCCATTTAAACTCATTTAAGCTTCCACTCTATAGAATATTTTTAATCTATCTATCTATCCATCTAGCTGGTTGGCTGCTTCCAGGCTGGTTTTAAAGTGGTTTTGGCACCTTTTTAGCTAGTCAGGCTGGTTTTAGCTGGTCAAGCTGCAGACTTGCTAAAAGACCAACCAAGTTTAAACAAGCTACTTTGGGATGGCAAAATAAAGTGACTTTCACTTGCAGAACGCAAGCTTCTAAAGGCACATAAGACTGAAGTAATGAATTTAGGTAAAGGGCTGCAGAGCCAGTGGTGGTTTTGTAGGCAAACATAAATGCCTTGAATTTTATGTGAGCAGCTATTGGTGGAAATGACGGAAAATATTGATGTGCGCATGTGCAATAAGCCTAGGAATATCTCACAGGTAGGAAAAAATGACACCGGCCCCACAAGTTATTTTGTATTTACTTCTAAAGCGTTTGTGTTTGCTCGCAAAACTTTCAAGAAACGCAAAAGTTTTGCAGGTGAACACAAAATTTCTTTGGTGAGGCAAATATTTTTCAAGCAAAATCAAAAGAATTGGAATATATTTTTTACAATATAATTTACATGAATTGAAAAAAATATGAACCATTGGACTCTACACTAGATATTTTATTTGGTACTGACCAATGAAAAACCCATTTCAGTGAACCATTAGCCGGCCTACATTTTAAAATTATATAAGAGAAAACAGCTGTTTCAAATTATAATGATATTTTATAGTATTACTGTTTCTGCAGTATTTTTGATCAAATAAATGCAGTCTTGGTGAGCATAATATAAATAATTTCAAAAACATTAAAAAATTTATGAAAATTAATATATGATAAGACTAGAATTAGAACTCAAGTTGTATTTACTGTAGGCCTACATGTTCAAGAGAAGTGTACTTCATAGTGTGCTCCATATTCCTACAATATGATAAAAATGTTGTTTTCTTTCATAGCTCACTTCTGGAATCATTAGCGGGCCGTTCCCTCTGCCGGTCCTGCGTGATCAGAGTGCAGTGGTCAGCACTGGTATGGCGGGTGAATATATGCGGGGTGTGAGAGAGGTGGAGGGTCGCCTGCGCAGACAAGCAGGCAGGGTCACACAGGAGGGCACCAGGGTGGAGCATCAGAGGGAACGACTGGAAAAATTGCTCCGCAGTCTTAGGAGAGCATTGCTGGTCAATCAGCAAAGTGTAGATTGCAGGAAGTTTCGACCGGCCACCACAGAGACAGTGAGTAACTACAGTACATGACTGTAGTCTAATTTAAAATGACCCCATAAGAAGTTAAAGAGATCAAACGTGGACTAAAATATATTAAAAACCTTGTTTTGACAAATAAAGAGTGCAAAATCATGGATTACACCATATTTTTTGTCAAGTTGTGGGATGGAGCCGATGATCTTCTACACAGTGAACGAAGAGGCCTGAATGTACTAAAACAAGAACTGGAGAGCATGTTGAAAAAGATCTTAACTCAACAACAGGTGAAAAAAAGGCCTTGCTGGATATACATATAATATGTAGATATATCTAATGCCTTTAAAAAAACAATTCAGAGGAAATAGGAGGCTATTGTTTTATTTTTCTTAATTCACTTGACATATTTTGCATTAGCAAATGAGTTGAACTTACATGTTCAGGATAACTAAATTGTTTCACCAGGACTGAAAAAAAGAATATGCTACTATTCTGTTTATTTTATTTTTATTTTGAGGTTTTGGCTGAGAGCAGTAAGCAGTTGTTGGATTGTGCCTTTGAGAGATCCATAGTAACAGAGCTGCTTCCCCAGCATGGCTCACTCTCAGCGGGTGTGAAAACGTACCCTTCTCCCCTCTCACTGAAACCTGACCCCACTGGACCGTTTACTCCAGGTACCCGGGCAACATTTATCTTCAAGTCTCTAACCCTTCCTTTGTCTCTTTGTCACCCAAGCTTGCATGCAGACAGGGAATGACTGTTGGTACCTAATTTCACTCTGCCTGTCATTGAGTGCAAACAGGCTTTGGATTCTTCATCAACAGTACTACGTCAGTCTCAGCAGCTCAGAGAGAACATTTCACAAGTCATGAGTGATGTCATCAGAAAGCAAACAGATATGCACCATTCAGCCAGTGAGGCCCTGCTGAAGAAAATCACAGAAACTATCAACCTAGAGGTGTGTGATTAAAGTGGAGAGTGGGCAGACTGAATTCTGCAGAATGAAACTGAATACTTTTTAAATGATGGAGATTGAAAGGTATAGATTTGCAATAAAAGGTGCAACAAATATTTAAAAGAGCAGAAATAAATTGAAATGGAAGGAAATACCCAATATTTTGCAGGCATAATTACAAACACAATACATTTGCTCTGCTCCTGCTTTGTATTTGAATAGTTAAATGTGACTTTGAGCTAAGGTAATTAAATGTTTTGGACTAGTTTACTGTATTCAGGTGTATGTACTTTTTCTTCTTCCTCATCAGCAACATCTGACACTGAGCTCAGCTGCCACGAGACAGGCCATTTACCGCAAACAGAGACAGATGCAGTGTGCTGGCTACAGTCTTGGCAGAGCTATGGTATGTTTTTATTTATAGACTGTGGTGCTAATTTACTACCAAAGTGACTTTCAAGTGCATATGCGTATTAACCCTTGCCCACTAAAATTTATCTTAAAGTGCTACTAAAATCCTACATTCTGAATGACATTACCATTCTTTTCATGACTTTTTCACTCACTGATTGATGCAGATGAATTCCTTCCTTGCAGGGCCCAGTCTGCAGTGCTGATCTTTTCTGTCGTGAGAGATTGAGCAGGCCTATGACTCAGCTGTATGGGCGGCATTCAAGTTCTGGGCTTCCAGAATCCGACCTCCTAACACAGGTCAGAGCATTGGATGATATAATCTTTGGATCCTAGCCTGAATCAAAATATTTTTTTGCATATGCAGTAAAAGTAAGATCAAATTCATAAAAAAAATACTGACAGTATAATTCTGTATAATTTAATTTAAACAATCATGTAAGGCATAGAGTACATAATATTTTCAAAACATGAAGAAGATATAAAATCTACACTATATTGTTCAAAAAATTGGGGTCAGTAAGAATGTGTTATGTTTTTGAAAGAAATCTCTAATGTTCCATGTTTGCATTTAATATAAATAAGTATAAACAGTAATACTGTGAAAAGTTATTACAATTTAAATAACAGTTTTTTTATTTTAATATATTTTAAGACACAATTTATTTCTGTGATGACAAAGCTATATCTGCAGCAACCATTATTCCAGGGTTCAGTGTCACATGATCCTTGAGAACTCATTCTAATATGCTGATTTGCTGATCAAGAAACACTTCTTATTATTATCAACAACAACATTTACTTGTAATAACAAATGTCTTTACTGTCACTTTTGGTCAATTTAATGCATCCTGGTTGTGGAAAAGTATTATTAAAAAAAAATTAATAACTTATTGATCCCAAACCTTAGAACGGTCGTGTAGGCTGATAGTCTAAATCAAGCACTGTTAACACATACATTTCCCTCATACTCTCAGGGCAGCACTATGCTCCGGAAACACCTGGAATCCTCAGGGAAAGAGATCGCAAAGCTGCAGGTCACTCATCAGCAGCTGGAGGATGACAAGTATGGAAAGCGTGCCGCAGCCAGTGTGGACTCTGCTGTGATCAGGCTGCGGGGAAGACTCGTACGTCCCCAGTCTGTCCGGCCTGCAACCAGTTAAAACTCTACTGACAGCAAACTAACATAAAGATGGTGCTTCACATGCTAAAGGTTGAAATCTGGGGTCTTTCTAATTATTATACAAAGTTACCATGTGGTGTTTGCAAAATAAGAGTATGGTGATTGTTTGCCATTTGAACAATGTTCAGAAAATACACATGCAAAATGTGTGACCGAATGACACTCCAGCATTACTGAAGTACTGGTGGCACAGTGTTTGTTATTATCATTATACTAATACATAAAACTCTAAAAAGCAAAATACATGCTGTTTTTTCTATTTCAGTTCATTAAAATGAACAGCATTGATCTTGTCTCCAACTCTGCCAGTAAAACTCACATAAAAACTTTAACACAAACATGCATATCACTTCTCCTGTGATATGATGACAGAAGGTGAGATGCCTTGACGATGATTTGAATTATTTTGAATGAGTCTTATCTTTGTCTCCAGGCTCTTCCTCTCTTTTAACACTTTCTTCCCCTCTTCTTTCAAACTCTCTCTCTCTTCGTTCACTCTCTTCTCCTCCTCTCTCAGCTTCCTCATCTTCTCCTCAAACAGCCGCAGCTCCTCCTCAAACTGCTCTTTCTCTTTCGCCAGTCTGTCCGTCAGTTCAGCATGCTCTCTCTGCTCCAGTTCTTTCTGCTGCACAGCCTCAGTCCCGCCAACCACGCCACACTCAAAACTCTGCTGCTGAGACAGTGATACAGGAAGTGCAATAAATATGTAAATAAGCATTAAAGGAATAGTCGGCCCAACAAAGAAAACTTGCTGAAAATTTACACACCCTCAGGCCATCCAAGATGTAAATTAGTTTGATTCTTCATCAGAACAAATTTATCATTACATCCCTTGCTCACCATTGGATCCTTTGCAGTGAATGGGTGCCGTCAGAATGAGAACAGCAATAAGAGAAATTTGAACTTCAAACCATTGCTAAAAGTCCTCTATTCATAATTTGGCATTCTCTTCATTTCTTCTGAATCAGGAGAGAAATACCAATCAAGCAATTTACAAGCAAAAACTGATAAATAGATGTGTCGGTGGATTTCGATGTGAGGGGGGAGGACAGGGGATGGACTTATTATTATTAGGAAGTATTATTATATAACGGACTGTTTTTTTATGTTAATTGATGGACTGGAGTTGTGCGGATTACTTGTGGGATATTGTGATGTTTTTATCAGCCGTTCGTACTCATTCTGACGGCACCCATTCGCTGCAGAGGATCCATTGGTGAACAAGTGATGTAATGCTAAATTCTCCAAATCTGTTCCAATAAAGAACCAAACTCTTTTACATCTTGGATGGCCTGAGGGTGAGTAAAATTCTCGATTTTGGGTGAACTATTCCTTTAAGAGTGTGGAACATATTACTCTATCACATTCTAGATAAACATTTTAGATAAACGCACTCTGAGAAAAATTGCCTCACCCACCTTTTTGACATCATAATCACTTGTAAGAGTTTGGGGTGGAGCTTCTCCCTCGAGGAGGAGGAGATTTTGAACTTCAAAGCAGCTGTCTTGGATTACTATAGCAGCCTTCAAAATAACAGTATGATATGTAGAAATTATACAAACCAATAAACATTAAGATGCTATTAAAAGTTAATTACTCACACCTGCAGACTGTAGAGCATGTGGATTAAGTTGTGAACACCCTCTGCTACCTTGATTGGTAGAAAAAATGCAAATATGCCATTTACTATAACCATAAATGCTGAACAGACAAATAGACCATATTTATGATATAAGAGCAGAACATCTTGATGAAATTATTGATAAATTCATCATTACCATAAATTGTTCCACTGAATTTAATAGGACAATTTGCATACAAATGTTTTACAAACAATTGACATAGAATGGTTTTTGCTTGTGTTTCAAGAATAAGTTCACATTTATAGTAAATTGCTTGCAAAGGTGTTTACCTTTAAATAAGTCTGGTAGGCGGGGCTTATTGGGGCAACTGTGAGAGGCCCCACCCCTGTTCCTACCAAAGCACTCCTCCTGCTCCGACTTGGCAAATTTTGTTCATTATCTGGACAGAAATATATAAAATAAAATAAAATAAAATAAAATAAAATAAAATAAAATAAAATAAAATAAAATAACAAATCTAATATATTTGACAGCCACTGATCACTGGTTATTTTAAAAAACTAGCTAAATAACTTCTTTAAATAACTCAAATTAAGTCATAGGTTTATGGAAAAAACATGAGCGTGAGTAAATGACAGACTTGTATTTATTTATTGTCAGAAATACTTTTGTAATGTGGTTGTAATTACAGTAATTTGAACAATAATGAAATCGTTTTCTGTTGTGCAACACTCTGAGGCCCCGTTTACACTAGTGCGTTATCGTTTTAAAATGACGTTTTAGACTGAAAACGATCCTCGTCTGCATTTCAGAAACGGTCTCCGTTTACACTACACAACCTAAAACGCATGTCATGTGACCATTCATGCAGGTACAGCCATAGATATGAATAGGTAGATCCCCTATTATTTAGATCGCGGACACGTCTACGTGCTTGGAGCGATCGAATGGGGGATCTACCTATACATCTATGGGTACAACAATGCACATGATGTTATTGTTAACACAACCACAAAGAATACAAAAAAAAAAAATGGGAAGCCACACCATAATATTCAAAAGTCTCCATTTTGGTCCATTTACACTGAAACGCAACCCCAGAGTTTTCAAAAAAAAAAATATTCCTCAGCGCTTTCAAAAGTCTCTGTTTTCGAGGGTCGAAAACGCCGGAGTAGTGTAAACGATAGGCGTAACCGTAGCAAAAGTTATGCGTTTTAAAACAAAAACGCACTAGTGTAAACGGGGCCTGAGTGTTAGTAATGTGATTACTCACAGTTTGCTCTTTCCTGGCCAAAGTTGTCATGGTTACTTGGTGACCATATGCAAGGAAAAAGCCAAGTCAACAAAGTGATAGCCAGCTTCACCACTGGGAAAGAGATAGACTCTGGTGAAGATCAGTAAAGCCTGACTGTTTGTCTACAGAGAGCAAGACAGATTGATTACCCTCTTCCTGTGCGTCAGTCAGTAATGCGACGCCCTGAGGGGTGTTTTCAGGGTGGGGTTGAACGAGAAGACGGCAGTTACCCAGACTCCATCTACCGGTCCCTCTACAGATCTTTAACTTCTCCTCAATAACAGAGCACAGCTGCAGATCCAGAGAGAACAGCGCCTCTACACACACACACACAAGCAATCAGACATAACGAATAATAAAGTCATAGACAGTTGGATGGATGGATGTGTACCTTGTAATTTCTGTATCTTCTTCAATTCAATTTCCCCCTCATTCTTCTTGGTCTTATCATCAGGAAGGCTGAAACAAATACAAATATACACTGTTTAAAGGTTTAGGGTTGGTAAGATTTATTAATGTTTTTGAAAGAAATCTCTGCATACTGCATTGATTTAATCAAAAATACAGTAAAAACAGTAATACTGTGAAATATTATTACAGTTTTCAGCCATTACTCCAGTCTTCAGTGTCACACAATCTTTCAGAAATCATTCTAATATGCTGATTTTTTTTGCTCAAGAAACATTTCTTATTATTATCAGTGCTGAAAACACTCGCGCTCCTTAATTCTTTTGTAGAAATGGTGACATTTTATAAAAAATAAAAAAAACAAAGAAATCTTTTTTAACATTATACCTGTCTTTACTACCTCTTTTGATTAATTTAATGCATACTTGCTGAATAAAAGTATAAATTTCTTCAAAAAAATCTCACTTAACCAAACTTTTAAATGGTAGCGTACAGACTTATAAAGCACTCTCTAGGTCTAACGCACCTATCAGCAGCCTGTCTCAGCAGTGTCATCCACATGTTGCGTTCCTCACGAGTCTGTGTGTGTATCTCGTACATCTCTGGCCCCACAGAGCAATCGCCACTGATCAGAAATAATCCTCTCTCCTGATTGGCTATTTCCCTCACAATGAGCCTTTGCAAGGGCATCACAGATGACTTCTGCTCCTGAAGACATAATATATTTAAAACTGAATTCATATTCTGATTTCTTAAGTGCACAAACACTTGCTCAGGGACAGAAAAAACACTATATAATGTATATATTTCTGTACCAATGCAGCAAAGACAAACTTCTGCTCTTTCTCCTGAAGGAAAGCCAAAACATCTGTGAGGAGCAGCGCAAGAACATCTGTAAAAGAGAGAAAGAGACACTTGGAATGGAATTAAATAATACATTAGTGACAAAAAAAATAGAAACACACATGGCAGTAGGACCTCTCAGTCTGCCAGAGGTGGTCCTACAGGTCAGTGCGGAAGAGTGTGTGAGAGTTCGGTGTGTTTTCTGCAGGTCCTGCTTGCTGAAGATCTCTCCGTTCTTCAGGCGGGTACAGCTCTTGTTGTCTAGGCGACTTATGATATCTTGTAGTTTCTTTGCACGCTCGTAATCTCCCACACATCGCTCCACCTCCTCTATCACCCCCCGAAGACCCTCCAGTGCCACTGCAATATCATAGCGCTCAGCACTGCTTTCTACAGGAGTGACAGCACAGCACAGGATAAGTGATCACTCAGATCACTCTGGGTGTAATTATGAAATAACAGTTTGCAAAATTTTTTTAAAGAAAAAATTTTCATACGTATATTTTACTTTTATTATATTACTTTACACGAATGACCAGTTAAATATGAATAACATTTTTTTTACACCTTTTATATTTTGTATAGTAATTGACATGAATAATGATAATTATTAATAACTAATATTATTTATTTTTATATGTATTTATATATTTATATATTATATTTATATTTATATATTATATTAATAATAATAATAATAATGTTCACGATAATATCTGACCCTGGACCACAAAACCAGTCATAAGGGTAAATTTTTCGAAATTGAGATTTACACATCATCTGAAAGCTGAATAAATAAGCTTTTCATTGATGTATGTTTGTTAGGATAGGAAAATATTTGGCAGAAATACAACTATTTGAAAATCTGGAATCCGAGGGTGCAAAAAAAATCGGAATATTGAGAAAATCGTCTTTAAATTGTCCAAATGAAGTTCGTAGCAATGCATATTACTAATCAAAAATTACGTTTTAATATATTTACAGTAGGAAATTTACAAAATATTTTCATGGAACATGATCTTTACTTAATATCATAATTTTCATTTTGACCCATACATTGTATTTTTGGCTATTGCTACAAATATACCCCAGTGACTTAAGATGGTTTTGTGCTCCACATATATTAAAATAAATTTTTATTAATATTTAACTGAACATTCAGTTTAACAAGTTCTGCAAAGATGGATTTACCGCCAGTGTGTTGGAGTCATACATAATAATAATTATTAAATTAATTATTAAATAATTAATATTTATTGATATAATTAAAATTATTAAGAATATAATATTATTATCAATAATTCATTATTTAATTAATTAATAAAATAATTAAATTATTATTTAATTTAACTTAAAAAAATAATAATTTGTATAATTTGTTAATTATACAAATTAATTTACATTAATAATAGCAATGTAAATTATATTATATTCATTTAAAAGTAATATTTAGTCATAAAAAACTGATCTTCAATAGCAGTTTACCAACTTCTACAGAAACAGATTTACCATCAGTGTGTTGAAGGAGTCTCTCTATCAGAACAGGGTACTTGGTGATTCTCTGGGTAACAAGCAACAGGAATTCTGGGATTTCACGTCGTTTTATGACAGAGTTGGAACTCTGCTGCTGTAGAGGCAACAAATATGGTCATCGCCATAAAAATCAAAGTTTTGTATGTGTTAGTATGCGTTAAATCAACTTACTCTGAGAAATAACTGTAGTTTCCTGTTGCTCTGTAGTAGTTGCTTATACATTTTCAGTGCTTCTGGATGTCGACTGCAGAAATCACCGTACAGTTCTATCATCTGAGAAGCATTTCGGCCTGCAAACTACATACACAATGATGTTAATGAACCTAAGGTAAGAGTTGTACTTGTTCAGCCACAATATGTAAACTGATCAAATTCAAGTCTTCAGATGTTTAGGTTGTCACATGCCTGCTGACACAGAATATCACCAATTTGTCTTATGATGTAGTTCTTGTGCGTTCCTGGGTGAATAGACACGCGCTGTCTGGTCTCCATGTCTATAAGAAAGTTTTTGTGCAAAGCTAAGAGCTCATCCAGCCTGGGGAAAATCTGAGCGATCACGTCCTGCTCTAGCTGCACTTCCTCCAACAGTCCCCGCCTCAAAACATCAGCCATAACAGAGAGAGTCTGGATGTGGTGAAATTCTGTCTGCATCAGCTCTGTGACAAACACATCACTTACCAATCAAATTAGGCTTAACTAAAGCATCCAAACTTTTTAAACACCAGTGTATCATGAATGATCAAAAAACATATCAACAATCTAAAAGGCTTTGCAATCACTGACCATAAATGATCTCCTGTCTCTTGACCACCTCTCTGTCCAGTGTCCTACTGAATTCAGTGTCCCCGACAGCGCTCCAAGATTCAGCAGAGTAGTCAAACGATACGTGAGCTGAAGAATCAGTAGAATCTGGCAAAGAGATAGTAAAAGCTAATTAGGGTATATGCGTGATTTGGAAAAACTACAGTTCAGTTAAAAATCATGTTATTTGACATCAATAACAGCGGATGCCACTGGTTCCAATCATCACTGATTGACAAAAATAAAAAGAATCATACACAAGTCATACTTTTAAAAATTTTTACATTCATGGCTTTTTTATTATTTTTTGAGCTCAATAGCAGGGTTATGATAGTTAACTAAAACCTAAACCCATTTCATTTCACCACTTGAAACAAAATATAAAAAACTAAAATAAATATTATAAATGTAATATACATAATACAAATACATTTAACATACTATTTATACATTTATTCAATTGAATGAATTTAGTTTATTTAATATATTGATCTAAATGTATTCATATAAATGTATATTTAATTTATTCATATAAATATATTTGATATCAGCTATCAGTTTTATATCAGATAGTTTCAGCTTAAACTATCTGTTAAATTTCAAGTTAGAATTTAAACAAAAATTGATAAAAACAATATAGACATATTTAAAAAAAAAATACTGAAAATGACAAAACACATCAAAATGATTAAAACTTTACAATTAAAATGAAAAGGGAAAATATAAAAACTAGTAAAATTGAGAAAAAACTATAAAAGTATCTCAATGATACTTAATTTTATTGTATGGAAAAATCAGGCAGAAAATTCTGCACCTTTTGATTTCCACACAAGAAAGTAAGTCATACAGGTTTGGCGTGACTGGCTGAACTCACTGGAGTTTGGGTTTCCAGAAGAACAAACAATAAAAGACTTGCTTTTCCGTAGCGTGAAATCATGGCCACACCCCTCACTGTTACTCCGCTTTCTGAAACAGAAACATACAAAGCATCTCAAAATCTAAACATTAGTGACATACAGACAAATAAAGTTTATGGAAGAGATAAACAAACCTGTGTGACATGCTGTTGTTGTCGTTGACCAGAGACAAAGATGGAGAACTCTGACTTGACGAGTCTGTTCATGAAATATACATCATCATCACATGAACTCTACATGACATGGTTGGTTATGATATAATATCAGAATAACACGATTGTCTCTCTCACATAGTAATTTTGAAGAGTCAGTGCTTTGTAGAAGTGCCTGATGAGGATTCTGTGGGTTATGGAAATAAATGCAATCACATATCATAGTTTCAAGCACACTTGTAAGTGAAGTGTCATATGTTTAACACACAAACACAAACAATCACCTTTACACACAGAGGTGCAGAATCACAGCAGGTCTTATCATTCATAATCATGGAGCAGTCTGGACAGGAAACGACATCATAAAGCCAGTATATTTACATTTATTTCACATTTTTATGTATGTAAAAATATATTTCTGTACAAGAAACACACACTTACATGTGCACGGCTGTGGTTCATCACCATCAGCTCCCTCACTGACATTACAAGCTGCTTCAACACGCGGCTGTGGTGAGCAGAGCTGATGCAAAGCTGAGGAAACCTCTGCATTTACCTGTGAACAAACACATATTACAGCATGCTTCCTCAGGATATATCGTCTAATTATAGAAATCACCATCAATCATGCCATCTTTTGATGACAGTGGCTGACAGGAAGTTAAAAAAAGACTATGCAAATTCACAATTTTTTTTTAACAAAACTGTTTTGTAACATTGTAAATACAGTACATGTTTACACAGCCAGGCTAAATGGAAATAATGAATAAAACATACTGTATACATTGAACATATACTGAAAAAAATTTAAATATATTTTGTACTATAAAATGTACTATATATATACTTCACACACAATAAAAACATTTCCTATATATTTTACATATGCTTTATCCTATATTATCTATTTTTGGTTTCTTGTAATTTATTGATTTAAAAATACACAACACAAAATGGCAAATTATATATGTAATTTTCCCCTAAATTTTCCTGATCTGTTGTGGACATTTCTGCATATAAAATACATTAAAAACACATCAAAGGTTTTATTTTTTTAAGATTTCCATTTAACTTAAGTATGATAGATTATATAGCGTCTTGCAGGGTGCAATAACTCACTTTTTTCTATAATTGGGTAATCACTGGTATTGGCATTTTATTTTAAGTATTTGACTTTAATGTATGTGTATGTAGATGTTTATAATGTGTATTTGTACATAACTATGTATGGATATTGTATATTTCTGTGTATATATGTACTTATACATATATATATAGGCATTTATCATTATTGTGTTTTTTTTTTCATCATCATCATTATTTATTTACTTTATTTGTTACTTATTTGCTGGCATGGGGTGGGGGGTTGTTCTGTAAAAACGTGAAAAGCTTTAAATAAAAAATATTTAACTTAAGTATGATGCACAGGACAGGACGTCTCTTTTACTGTCTTTCTCTTACCTTGTTTTTTATTTTGGTGTTCACCATCCGGCTTCTGAGAAAGCTTAGTGTTCGTCTCACTTTATATTTCTCTGTCTCACTTTTGGATGTAGGGATGAACTTCTCTTTCTCTTCTTCCTCTGACTCATTACAACACATACTAGGAATTTGGAAATAAATAGTGAAACAGTCAAGAATCTAAAATAGATATATAAGAACAAATTTTATGCACAAATGTCGGTATGCATGGGTGTGAGAGATCAAATACCGTCTGATCTCTGCGGATGATTCTTCATCACTGCAGGGAAACAGCTCTAGAATCATAAAAAAACAAAACATCCTTGCAAAACTAGCATGCTTTATTTTGTACACATCTCAATCTGTCTTGAATACACTAATGCAGATACACACAGGGGAAAAAAGAGTCGAACACACCGTCCTGTGGACTACAGATGGGTAATCTGTCTGGGACAGGAGAGTTTTGCTCAGATGACGTAGAGTCTGATTCAAACTCAAAAGAGTCAAAAGATTCCTGAGGATAAATTGACTAATGAAAAAATGATTTTTCGTTACATAAAGTATTGCATGAAAAATGTTGAATGCATAATAATTCTAGATACTTTATGAATAAATCTTCACCTCACCTGATCCTCACCAGCCTGCAGAGTGTTGATGCTGTTTGTTACAGTAGCACTGGAGTCAGTGAGAGAACTGGTTGTTGAATCAGTATGAGTTGTGAGTCCATCTACTAAAACAGAAGAATTAATTTGGAAATCAAGATACACAAGCATGCAGCATTGGATATAAGATTAGATAGTCGAAATTTTAACAGAGGTTTAGGGAGAGTCCTAATACACTTTCTGTATGGGAAATGTTAAGAACATTGTTCATTATCAGTCTAACCATTTCATTTTACCTTCTAACAAAATTAAATGTTCAACTTTATTAAAAAAAAGTTCTTTATTACTGGGAGTCTTGTGAATGGTTCAAAAGTTGCCCCAGGCAACTAGCACCTAATAGACCTTTTTCGACTTTTGTCAGTAGACAAAAAGCATAGGCCTATACATTTTGAACATTTATTGTACATTTGAAAGCAAATTAACAATATAATTACAGAAGCCATAAAATAAATGAACTGATGTACAGATAAAACATTACCTGAGTCGTCAGATGATAAAAGTTCCTCATCTTCATCGTGACTGGAATTGTTAAACCACACCTAAAAAAAAAAAAAAGCAAGACTAAAATTTAGAAATGAAATTTTACAACAAACAGTAAAGCTATCCAACGACACTTTCCACTAAGTGTTGGCGAAGCTGCAGGATGAGTTGACACTTGCTACAACGTTACATTTTATTTGACAATATTTCAGCAATCAGGTGGCATTTCCCATATGCTCTTTCAGCTTTTTGGAATAATATTATCGATGCCCGATTCGTTAATGAATTAGTTGAATCACAAGAACTCGGTTCTTTTAAATGAGCGGTTCTCAAAATGTACGGTTCGTCTGAATGATTCGATTTGTTCACTTACAGAGTGAGTCATTTGGAGTGGTTTCGCTATTCTGTCTGATTGAATCATTTACAGTTCACTCGAGTCACGACTCATTGAACTTCAGTATCATCTTTTACGAGGGTCCTAATTTGTAAACGCTTCGTGTATATCTTTTGGTCGACTTACTATTGATGTTTAAGGGAAATGTCGAGAACATTCTTCATTATTAGTGTAATTATTTAATGTTTTCCTACTAAAAAAAAAATAAGAAAGGTTCATGATTCTATACTAAATCGTCTGGAGCGGTTTCTCGCTCATTATTTTTTTTCCTGTGTAACTAGCTAATTTCTGAAAAGACTAGCTTGTCATCTAGCATATCTAATTTTTCTGTAGAGTGTTAGTACTTTTTTGTAACTAAATATTTCTGTCTGTCACAGCCACTTACATTGTGAAGCAGAGAGTATGGTGATCCTTAATAAAAGGGGAGAAATGTGAGAGAGAAAAGAGAAAGTTACCATCACTACTATATATTCATCAGGTACTTGAACTAGATAATATTCAGTCAGCCTTGTGAATGTAATTTTCATAATCAAAGGAAAAACATTAACCTGAGAATGAAAACAGAGTGTTGCTTTCAGCTCTTCTCTCTGTATCCACTCTCAGAGCTTTGATCTGGGATTGTATAATACACAGAGTGAAAAAAAAAATGTATTATCTTTTTCCTTCTTCAAAGCAAATTCAGCACTGAACTGATTCCAATCCGAAGAATTTAAATTCATTCCGTTTTATTTTAATGTATCGTTAATATCTGTGACCTTTAACCTCTATTATCTGACCTTGTTTAGCAGAGCAGAGTCCTTCATACACTCTTGCAGCAGTAATATGGATGACTGTAAGGTTTGTGTAGTAGTACAGGACTTGGATACACACACAGAGAGAGACAGCATCCCAGAGGCGTGGCTAAACCTGAGGAGGTGGGATTTACCCGCCCACACTTGGGACACGCCTGCCAGGGGCGTGGCTAATGGGTTAGGAGGCCTGCAAGAGAGAAAGTGTAAAAAAGAAATAGTGTTAAAAAAGGGTTAAAAATATTTGCACCCTTTGTGTTAGGGGTCATTTTGACCAGAATATTTTTATGTTTAAAATTAACTGCACAGATCAAAAAAAAAAAAAAACTTTATTATTTAGTTTTTCAGTGATTACTTGACTTTTTGCATACCGAAGTGTAAAATAACTAAAACACTGTAAACATTATTGAATATTATTTGCACAGGAATAAGGATACTTTACTGCTTGAAGAGTTTTATCAGCATGTGCTGATTGGTCTGTTGGGCCAGCTGAAGGGGCGTGTCCCCATCCTGATTGGCTGAGTGGATAGTCATCAGGGCGCCAGGTTGACAGAGAAGGAACTCAGAGACGCTCACAAAGCCCAGACGCACACACACATGCAGGAGAGATTCTATATGCACACAAACACACACACATTAACAAATAGTTTAGTTTAGTTAATTCATTGCATAAATGCATTTAGATGACATTTATTCCAATTCTTCTGTCTCTGAAACTCCTTCAGTGACAGTACACTTTGGACATCCTCATTAATGGTCACCACGGTGACCTCTAATCCAATTAGGACTCAGCATTTATAATTCCACTGCTCATCTCCGGACATTTGTGTCATCTGGATGTGAAGCAGGAACAGTGAAATCTGATTACACACACACATCCATACAACACGCGGAAGCAGGTGCTGCATTTTCCTTTGCTGTCATGCACACACACACAAACACACATGCATACAATAAATGACAAACACACCTTGTGATGGCTGTCCGAGAAGATTGTGAGGGGTGTGTAGGTTGGCTAGGGCAAGTGTGACTCTTTGATCCATATCTACCCTTGCAGAGCTGTCATTCAAACCATATCGACCAATCAGATGTCTGTGCTCAGTGGCGCTGAGACAGTCGCTATGGGTAACCAGGTATTCAGCCAGCTCCTGCGCATCATCCTCCACGTATGTCAGATGAGACACACCCACACACATCACAGCATCATCTGTATATATATACGCTCGGACACGCACCATCTCCGGCTGGTTATGACCTAAACGCAACAATGGAAACACAAAGAAAGTACTAAATACACTTGCATGAGCTGTGTGAACATTATCTTGCAAACTGTGGGAGCAGAGTAAAAAATTTTTTTTTTTTAAATCTTTACTATGATTTATGTTATATTATATTATATACCCTAGGACAAGAGATATAGAGAATGGATTATATTATTTTACATTATATTATATTATTTGTTTATTATAGCTTTTCACCTGGAACAATGAAGTAGAGCATGTTGTGAACTTTAGTTTGCAGAACGTGTATTAGAGTTGAGCCCTCTAGAACCACAAAAACGGATCAGTGCAAAAACCTTTGCTTGGCCCTTAAACACACACGCACAACATTTAGAACAAAAATAGAATACTTTTATATATTTCATTGTAGACCTGCATAGTAATTATTTTTCGTAAAGCACATCAACAATATTTTCATCTTAAAAACAGGCAAAGAAGACAGGAAAAGTGTTACTCACATAAATAGGAACCTCTCTTCTGCTGAGCTTCATTGTTTCTTCAACCTTCAAAAAAAAAAAAAAAAAAAAAAAAAAGGGAAGAAATGGCTCAATTTACCAAAAATTAAAATTCAGACATGAAAAGTCATATGAAATGATGAAGTCACCTAAAAGACCAGAAAGGATTGAAGTCGCTCATTCAAATGAGAGCTGAAATCTAAAAGAAACAGAGAATATGGGAGGAGTGAGTGAGGGGCAACAAGGATGGGGAGGAGAAGAGTAATGAAACACAAAACAGGGACAAGAAAGATAAATGACAAGCAGATAGGAGTGAGGGATCAGTGGAAATGATGAACATGTTTAATAATTACTGTCCCGTATCCTTTTGTCATAAAACTGTAAAATATTTTTTTCTTGATGACACGACACAGACTTAACCATGCAAAGAGGCAAGCATCTATCTATCTATCTATCTATCTATCTATCTATCTATCTATCTATCTATCTATCTATCTATCTATCTATCTATCTATCTATCTGTCTGTCTGTCTGTCTGTCTGTCTGTCTGTCTGTCTGTCTGTCTCGTTCGTTCTATCTGTCTATTCATGCAAAAAAAAATAATGTAAATGTATCGTCGTAGTTGAAAACACAACACAGAAGTTGTTTTAGTAAGAGGCTGTCTGCTACATTTTATTTATTTTTTTTTTATTTTAATTTTTTTTTCAATCAGCGCAATCTTTTGGACAGCACGATCCTTAGAAAAGTTTTTTTTTTTAATCAACTTTCCAATCAACATTTGTCCACAAGAGGCCGCCAGCAGGTACATTTATCCCACTATTCCTCTTTGTCAGGCAAAGTCCGGACGAGAAATATATTTTACCATGTTCTCTTGCTTTGCACACTCATAAAACATTCACGTGGAAAAAAAGCGTTATTCAGTATTTGCACTGCATATGTAAATATATATACAATATATATAACGTTCGTTATCATATATGGAAAGAAGTCAGAAGTCAGAAAAATCTTTTTTACCAAGCATGTGTACACACACAAGGAATTTAACTCGAAGACAGGAGCTTCTAGTGCAGCAAGAAGCTGCAAAGTAGGTGGCAGCCGTGAAAATGAATATGAAAATACAGCCTATGCATATAATAGGCATATAATACACATAAAAGTAAAATGTTCAACAGTTTAGCTCTTGCTCAGTGGACTGGAGAAGAAAGCCATGGCAGTGCAGTGCATGCTGGGACCTTTTACTGTCTATGGCTGGGACTGAAAGAAGTCTTTGAGCTGTGAACTTTCCCCCATTTATCCAAACAACTCAGTCCCAGAAAACCTGCAGTCTGCAGCTGCTACATATGCTGACCTCTATACTGCACTCTCACACACACACACTCACACTAATGCAAACAAACACACGTACACACACACATGCTCTGTTTCTGTTTACTTCTATACCCTACACCAGTCCCATGACCCCTCTTCTCACATTCTCTGTCTTCACGTCCTCCATATCTGAGGGGTTGCAGGATAGTTTGGAAAAAAAAGTGAACAGAGGTTTGCAAAGATTCCTTAAGGTTTTTTCTAATCTAAAATCACATGCAAGGGTTTAAACATTCCTGGCCTTTTATTCACAGAAAAATGAACTGTTGATCTCTCTCTCTCTCTCTCTCTCTCTCTCTCTCTCTCTCTCTCTCTCTCTCTCTCTCTTTAAAACCCTGCTGCATTCTCATTCCAAACTCTATATCTTCTATACCTAGTTATACTCAATACTCATAAAACTCCCTCTCTGCTGCCTTCAGTTTTTTTTTTCTTATGTTTAAGGAAGCCATATTTCCAGGAATTTTTCTGCGTCCGTTCCCTGCTTGTTTTCAAAATCCTTGCACAATCGTATCACTCACATAATTCCTAATCCTGTGACATGTTTAAAGAATCTAAATGAAAAGTTACGTAAAATATTTACACTAAGCACTGAGATTAGGAACTGCACTGTAAACATTCCGTGCGACATATTTGTATCTGTCCGGCTCTCCCTGGACGGTTCCCTTCTGTGTAGCCTGTGCATGGAATTTAGGACAGCCTCTGATCAATGGATTTTTGAAGTGAATGTTTTGTCTTAGTTATCACAAGAAGTGACCTTTTACAAGTTGCACTCAGCAGAAAACAGCAGTGTGAGGTAAACACACAATTCAGGGTCATTCTATGGGTGTTATATATAAAACACAAACAAAAACATGAAGAAAAAATACAATTTCATATTATATTTTGAGAATGATATAATATGGAATATTATCAATAATTTATTTTGTACATATATATAAAATACAAAATACAACCAAAAAACAAAAACATGCAAAAATATGGTATTACATATTTTGAGAATAATATGGGGTACTAATAAAGAAATTATATTATTATATTATGCCTTAAATATTATAATAAGAGTAATATAATAGATAATTCATATTGTTATACTATATATAAAATACAAAAATATGCCTTAAATATTATAATGAGAGTAATATAATAGAGTCATATTGTTATATTAAACAATATTAATTACAATACAGTTTTATTTTGTTTATATTATATATGTGATTATAAAATTTTATATTTAAGTTATTTTTTATTAAAATATTTTTTACAAAGTGTATTTTTGTATTTTGTGTAGTGAACAACTGATATGTGAGTTAGTATTTAGATTCAATGTCAGTTCATTGTAATATCAAGTTATGTTTTGAAACTTTCAACCTTATTACATTTTGATAACATAATTATATTAAAGACTATAGAATACCCTTAAAGGGACTTTGATTATATCCTAACACTTTTAAAGCATGTATTCATTTAGCTTAATTACACAATGTAATTTAATAAACACACTCTTGTTTGGTTTCATAAAATGAGCCTTAAAATGTTCTGCAAATGCTTAATTAAAAGATAAACAGAAAGACTGTAAATGCTTATAAAGTGAACTTAGAGACATTAATCAAACATCAAAAGGACAAACAAAAGGGTGAGAAAGGGAGGTGTTATATTTGATTGAGGAATTTGATTTTGTATTTAAATGGATTTAGTTTGATTTAATCAAACTTATATTTAGGTGTTGATAAAAGTAAGTTTACATAAGGCTTTCAAAGCTGAAATGCTTGTTTGACAGGCTCTTCCACTGTCTCTGTATCTAAACGTAATGTGCAAGAAAGACTTACAGATCTTTCATCTGATAAAAAAGACACTGAGTCAGTCTGTCTGAGTGAGTCTGGAAAGTTAGACCAACTTTAATGGCTTAATATAATATATGCAGGGTCACATTCACATGCATATGGCTTTTGTGGAAATGTGCTTGAATGGAATGGAAATGGGCTTCACAGCATGTGTCCTTTGGCAGCAAATGAACCATTGCTAGAATACAGGCTGATACACACTCGCAAACACACAAAGGTGGCTTCCTAAACAGCCCTTCACAGAATAGGAGGAAATGGGTGGCAGTCCTGCTGCAGGATTACATCCGTTTTAAAGCACCGCACACACACACCACAATACTGAGTATATCTGTATTACATCAAATGACTAAAATTGACAAGCTGTTTACATTAATGATAAACCTAGTCTGTGTGCAACTGAACAAACAAACATGCAATTGTTTAAAAAAGGTTTCTGATATAGATTTCTGGGCAATCTGAGCTGAAACTAAAGCTACAATAAGGTTTCATTAGTTAACATTAATTAATGTATTAAAGGGATACTCCACCCCAAAATGAAAATTTTGTCATTAATCACCTACCCCCATGTTATTTACTTGGCAGTCTATGGGACAGTCACAGGCCTCCCGGTTTTCATCCAAAATATCTTAAATTGTGTTATGGGTTTGGAACGACATGAGGGTAAGTGATTAATGACAAAATTTTCATTTTGGGGTGGAGTATCCCTTTAACTAACATGAACGAACAATGAACAATACATTTATTACAGTATTTATTCATCTTTGTTAATGAAAACACAGTTGTTAATTTTTAGTTAGTTAATTCACAGTGCATTAACTAATGTTAACAGGCACAACTTTTCATTTTAATAATGCATTAGTAAATGCTGAAATTAACATTACTTAAGATTAATAAATGCTGTAGTAGTATTGTTCATTCATGCTTACTAAAGTGATTACTAATGAACCTTATTGTAATGCATTACCAATAAAAGTGAAACTATTTTTTGTATTTATTGTAGCTAAATACATTCTTAGTTTTCTTTAAGCTAAACTTGAAGTACTAAAATAACCAATTGTAATAAGACCGAACCAAAATAAAATCATTAAAAAATATAAGACTTTTTTTAAAAAAAAGAAAAAAAGAAAAATGACAAAAACACAAGAAAATTAATAAAACTAACTAACATTAAAATGAAAATAAAAAATGGACATTGAACAAAAACTATTGTATATCAATGGTACTAAAATAACACTGGAGTTTTCTGCAGATCTATCTGTGAACAGATGTGTGTGTTGGGGCTGTAAAATGTGTGCAAAATCCACTGACATGATTTCTAAGTGTGTTGCATAAAACTAGATTGTCTCAGGAAGTTCACACCAGCACTATTTAGCCATTGCTAGGATACAGCATTGTGACCTCACGGCTGATCAGTCAGCAATCTGATTGGCTGATTCTCTCTCTCCTGATGATATCTCGTTGTTGCCGGGTGAAATTGAACTCTGGAGGCAGGGAAGAAAAAAGACAACTTGTCAGTTTGGGTTTCTTTTTCAACCAAGATCCATACGGATTTTCTCGGCTTAAGGGTTTAATGTTTAAGGATCACCCCGGAATTTGCTGACTAAATGCTACAGCGCTGCTAACATATCCTGTATGTTGTCCCGTCACTCTTTTAGAAGAGAAACTCCCTAACTTTAGGCAGAAACTTGAAGCTGAGTGACATTTTGCAATCTATTTGAACAACAGAACATCACAGCATGAACAAGTTTATGTAGGCCGGCATTAATTTCATCTGAACTCTACAACATCAGTCTGAGATCATAGGAATGTTTTTAGTAGCACCCCGTGGGCCGCCTTTGTGAACCCGTGGACCAAAATCCTGCGGGGTTTGGCTCCTGTCCACACCGTCTGATGGTCATTCTGCTCAGTCAGCATTTCCCAGCTCTATTCAAGGCTCCTGTATGCATGCACTGTAAAAAAGACAATTGTCGAGTGAAGACAATGACTGTTTGAACAGCCATGCTTATTTTTCCTAGAAAATAAAGCAGTAAATGTATATCGAAAAAGAGAGCAAATATTTTTCAGAAGCAGTTTAGGAAAAATATAGAGATAGTGAAATCTAATCAGACGTCTTGGTGCAATACACTGTTTTATTAGAGGTTATATGAGCCATTGACCTCAGCACAGACATTTCATTGGGAGCTGTTAAGTCATAAAACATTCACCTCCTGTCTGCATATATAAGAACCGAAAAGTTTAACATTGTACATGAAAAATTATACAAGGCCCTTCACAGAAAATTTTTGATATGGATATGAGTGGGAGGAACATGTCTGGACAAGAGAGAAAAACTTGGAGGGGGGAGTGGCTCGTGAATACCATTGAGAAGTATGATTCTTTTAGCGAATCGGTTCTTTCGGACTGTTCAATGAACCGATTCTATTGAGTCGCCTCTCAAAGTGTTTCCGTACGATTTCGTTTTTAATTTTGAATTTCTGCATCTATTCAAATAATATTGAGAGATTTTAAACAAAACAACAATGAATTTGCGATATATTTGTGATGTTTATATTTATAACAATGTGATAAATACTAACAATACGATACTAATGTTTTGTTACTTTTGTTGTAATATAATAGAAAATAGTAATATTATTAATTATTGGTGAGGTTCATATTAATTATTCTCGATATTGATAACAATATTTTTCCATCTTACAGGGTTACCCCTAAACGAATTCATCAGTTGAGTGATTCATGAATCGATTCACAAGAGTGATTCACTCAGCAGTCGGATCGAAAGAGGCCAGCTGAGGGGGCGTGTAGCGCACGTTGATGCAACAGTTGGACACTTGGAGAGCTTTGCGCACTGCGAAGGGAGACACAAAAGAATACGGAGTTGTTTCCAGTGCTCCTTCAGGTCTTGATCGTCCTTAAAGGAGCTGGCAGCGGGCATGCCCAGACCAGTACACCGTCCCTGAGACCGGGATTCAGATCTGTTCGCCAGGTTTAAGCTTTCAAGAATGAACGGAACCGCAGACATCTGCAACCACTGCCGGAACATGATCAGAGAAAAGGTAACGTTATTCTCCGTGTTTATGTATCCAGACTGTTGTTCTGTGACAGTTAGGGCTTATTTCAGTCATATGTGTTTCTTAAATATGCCTTTGATCCTGATGCTGATCTTGGTGCGTTTGGTTTATAATGTTTTGAATGGGTTGTGCATAAGTGTCAGACGTTTCTGTGTCTCTAGCGACCAAGAGAGGTTTATTTAGTCACCTATTACTTTATATCTATCTATCTATTTATCTATCTATCTGTCACACACACACACACACACACACACACACACACACACACACACATATATATATATATATATATATATATGTCCTCATAATAACATATTTTGTAAAATAAATTAAAATATATTAATTCTAAAACAATAAAGAGTTCTATCTATCTATCTATTGATTTTGTGACATAATGACAGGTTTAAATAGTTTAATGACAAGCATTGCATCACACATTGATTGTATCAGAGGCTGACTAACTTAGTGACCTACTCATCACATCTGAAATCCTGCTATCATACCTCTCTCTTTTCTTTGGCTGGAAGATGTTATTTTTAGCTGTCATTAATCATGTTGAACACATGTGACCTACTTCTGCTCTGCACATCTCCCTGCCAAAAGTTGTTGTAAATCAAACTGGACTTTAATGCTGAAACACGAGCTGACATTTATCAGATCGAACTGTTGGCTGAAGGCTTGCAAGCTCTTTGTTTGATCTTCATGTCTGTAACAGCAGCCGGGAGCAGATACTACGAGTTATCCTGTGGCTGTGTGTGTGTGTGTGTTTGCTTGCATAAGGCCTGTCATATGAAAATGGTTTGGGGGATTTGTGGTCAGTTTGTCATGTCGACAGGGTTCTTATTACTCGTTTCAATGGTTCTGATAACTCTCATCAGCATGTAGCTGGTCTCTTCTCACCTGTTCCTCTCCCTAGTTGGAATCATCCAGTTCAAACTCTTCTCTGTCCTGCCTTGACCTGCAGAAAAATTATGCTATTCATAATTAAAGTCAAATTATTTCCAATTATAACACAAAGAACATTTTATTCTCTAGTTCTTAATACCACTCATGCATTGGTGCATCAAAGGAATATTTCACCTAAAAGGGGGCTGTCAGACTCTGATTACGAATGACAAAATAGCCTTATATAATTCATACACAACACGGTTGAGTACATAGTGCATAAGTATCAAGTGCATAATGCGTCATATGGGATGCAGCTCCAGACATTCCATTAATTTCCTCCGTCTTGTAAAAGCACTGCCACTGTGTGTTTTGGCAAGGTTTTGACTTTTGGTTTGAACTTCTGTAACCAAATCTGAATTTAATTTCCCATGTAACACATTCGCCATGTTCACACCCCGGCTAAACACCATCTGGCTTAGCCTGCTAAAGTAGCCATGCCCCCAAACTCTTGCTATTGGTTGAGCTGGAAAGAGATTGACGGAATTGAGTGGACCACATTTAAATGATTTGAGGTTCCTTGGAGGCTCAATATTTCCATCATGACATCTCAGATTTTAGCATGGTAATGGATATGACAATGTTAATGTATTTGGTTATAGGAATAGATCCACTATGCTGCTGTTGGTTGGGCCAGCTGCCGATACAGTGCTGTGAGTATTTAAGACATACTGCTGCTGCAAAAATAGTATATATGATAACCTGTAGCAGATCTATGCAAGTGGAGCTGGGGAGGTAGAGGGTTTCAGAGGAACTCTGAAAGCATGTTGCGAAATGCTCTAGTGAATGCTAACCAGCCATTTAAATGTAAAGCAGTAAGCTCATTGGCTGCATATGCAATATGAACCCAATCAGCTTGTGTTAAGTAGTTTCATGCTGTGAATATCATCAGTTTGCGTTAACGACCTGTCAGCCTGCGCCATGACAGAACTTGGCATTTACACTATTCTGGGATATAAACCCATGAATGGCATACTTACAGTCAATGAACAATAAACTAAGGTAAGAGAATGTATTTTGACATAAAAATCTTAAAAACTTCACCTTTAACCTTATAAGTGACTCAAGACTCACATAGAGCAAAAATGTTCTCCCTTAAGGCCCCGGTATACTTCAAACGAAAGTCGTTTTTGTTCTTCGTTTGGGGGCAAAAAGAAGTTCGAAAAGGCTGAACGACTTTATACTGTTTTCAAACATTCCGACCCCCCCGCACTGCTGGAGGCGGGGTGTAGTTTAATGTAAACATGACTCACGACTCTCGGGCGTATCCCCTAAACACAACAATGATGAAATTATGAAGTGTAGGCAATCTATGTGTGAGACGGGCACCAATTGTCAGAATATTATAGACAAAAGAATAACGATTAGCAGCAATTCAGAGTCAAGTATCATGTTTGCAATACAAAAGAACCATAATCAGTCCTTTATGGGAAGTGTGAAAGTCGAACCGGAGAAAAAAAATTGTCAAAGAAGGTGGAGTTTCAGAACACACCCACCGATTGCATAACCACCACGAACCAATAGAAACTCAAAGGTGTTTAGGAGCCGAAACGAACTCCCCCAGAAAGTTTGCTTTGGTCAGCTGTTCCGAACTGCCGAAACAAACTCAAAACGAACTTCGTTTCGGCCTGATTTTGTTTGAAATGACATCATATCATTTCATTCTTCTATTTCGTTTGAAGTATATCAGGGCCTTTATCACCCGATCCCATACCACTTGTGTTGGTTCATTATTATTCCTGTTTGCTGTCACACGCTTCAGTGAAAAAGGAACAATGGCTCTACTGTGGAATTTGAATAGCTTGCTTTGTTGCATCCAATTTTATATTTCAAAATTTTTTTGCTTGAAAGAGAGACTGACAGAAGCCCCATGTAAATTGTGCTGTTGAGTTTTGCTGATTCAGCAGCTGACACACTTCCTGTTCCTCCAGCTGCCGTGTGCACTGGCGTGACATAATTGACCAGTGAATCGCACTGCCCCATTACCACATAGTGACCTGTCGGGAACAGCATCAGTGTCTGTACACTGTGATGTCGTGTTTGAGCAGAGATCTGTGGGTAGGTTTTGCCATAAGAACTACAAATACTCCAAACCACTAATTGAGTGAGTACGCAAGTGCCGACCGGGCACATTTGCCACGGTGCCACCAGGCGCCTGATCAAGCAAAACTAAAACCTGTGCATTCTGCCAGTGTTGCATAATCTTTTATGAGTTTAATGGCATCATTCAAGGGCCACAGACTTTGACGTAATCAAGTGATCACCAGGGGGAGGATCCTCATGAGAGAAACAATAATGCTGTTGTGTAAGAAAAAAGAAAAAAAAAGAAACCCCGAAGAAATTATTTTTAATGTCCTAAAAATGCATGTTTGCTTTTATTTACAATATTTTTTTTATTGATTTAGTTGATTTCATGCACAATCTGTGGGTGTACAATAATTTCACATTAATGGAATTTATTTTATCTAAAATTGAGGTTAAATTTTAAATGCTGTGCTTTTGGTTATCTTTGATAAACCCATACCACACCATTTGTGCTACAGTCAAGACTGATACGAAATCATGTCGTGTATTCAGGACGGTGTTATTTATTTTAGTATAATTTATATATTATTCAGGTATTTTTATATTTTGTATTAGCCTATTTTTATATTTTCATTTGAGTTTGAATAACACTTTAGTAATTCTTTGTAATTTCTATTGGTTTTGTTTCTAATTTATACTATTTATACAGTATTTATTTCAGTTTATGTTTTAGTAATTTCAGTACTTAAACTTATTTTATATTTTAGTTTGTTGCCAAGGCAACATTTGAAATAGTTTTCATGTACAATTTATAATTATTTTTATATTTAGATTTTATTTCAGCTTCATTTCCGTTATTTAAATTGTTTCATTGGTTTATTGTAAAACACATTTTGTGTGTCCTGCTGTGAAAATATGAACATTAAGACCTGTCTTTCACTATAAATCATCCTAAATTTAGCCTTATCCTTGAAGAGATGAAAAGAGTAATCCCCAGTAAACCTCTACATAATATCCCTTCGTTCTCTCATTACATCCCATTAAAAAACTTCACTGGAGATCAAACCTAATCCTAATCCTCACTGAGACACTGAATATTTGTTAACATGTCTGAATGGAAACACATAGTGGCCCAGTGTGCCAGAATGTTATATCACAGCTCACTCACTCTCTTTCTCTCTCTCTGCCCCTACTCTTTCATATTTTATCCATGTAGTCAATTTTGTTTTTTTCTGTCTCTCTTTCTTCAAACTCAGTACGAGTAGGCCTGACGAAACAGACTCATTTGTTTAAACTGAGGACAAAGTGGACTTATGTAAGTGCTTTATAAGTGTGCGTGTGTGCTTTTGTTGTACTCCTACCTTTGCTGTCATGGAGACAAATATTTCTGCACTTTCCCCCAGAATGTAAGACACGATCTGTCCCCGAATGTTAGACCCACATTTTCACTCTCTTTGTCTCTTTAAAATGCACGTACACTTCTCGTCTCTTTGGCTGAATGCAGAGCACCTTCCTGTAGGGGAAGGAAGCATATAGGATTCCTGGACAGACATTTGGAATCAAAAGCTTGACTGGGCAAAAGCAGAGTGCTGGGACAATAGCCTCCTTTAATACATAAAACCAGACGTGTCTAAAAGCGAGAGTACTGTTCAGACACCTCTGCTGTAATCCAGAGTCCATTTGAGCGTTTAGAACAGAATTAAAGGGTTAGTTCAACCAAAAAATGAAAGTTACCCCATAAATTACTCACCTTCAATGCATCCTACAGTAGGTGTATATGACTTTCTTCTTTCAGACGAATCCAGTCGGAGTTATATAAAAAATAGTCTTTGATCTTTCAAGCTGTTTAATGCCAGTCAGCGGGTGTTGCATGCATCAGTCCAAAAGAAGTTTAATAAAAAGCGCCCATCCATAAAAAAAATTCTCACATAGCTCCGGGGGGTGAACAAAGTCCCCCTGTAGCGAATCGATGCATTTTTGTAAGAAAAATATCCATATCAAAATGTAATAATCGCTTTAATGTAGCTAGAGCTCACTGTTGTACACGGAAGCAGCTCCGGGCGGATGACGTATGGGGTCAGTGTTGCGCATGTGCTAGTAAATTTCACATACAGTGACAAAAAAATGGCCAGTAACACATTGAATTAAACATGAATTTTTTTTAATTATTATTCAGTATTATTTAGTATTTTTATGCTTATTCGTGTGCATAGATTAACATTTATTCATATTTAAAGATTAAATTTTTTTTTAAAGTTTCTTGTCATTTTTATCTATTGTTATTGAAAAGTGCATCTTTATATCTGGACACTGTCCCAGACTATTTGAGGAAGATGCTGCTTCTATCCATGGACACTCATGCTGCTGTCATGACAACAGAATCGTTTCCATGGTTCCGCAGAATGATAGTCTCAAGCATTATCAGTGCTGATAGTATGCCACGTTTTGATTGGCCGGGAGCGGTGATGCATTTTCAAGGTGCAGGTCACAGTGGTCATAGTGCTGTGTCAATGTTTCCGTGTGTGTCAAACAAGTCTGGACGGCAAATCATTGCAGCCTCATTGCAAAGACACACAGACTTGACACACGTTAAGCATAGAGAACAAACTAAACCGATTCAATTAGTCTCACAGATCCTGTGGTTCTCCCTCTGTCTTATCCATATCTCTTCTCTCTTGCTTTTTGTTTGACATTGATTATGTAACAAGGCATCTTGTGATGAATAGTACTTTAGAAAAATACACTCACACAAGAAGTTGAAGACACGTATAACAGATATGCCTTGTCTGGGGTCAGTGAGGTTTTGAGAAATTAATTTTAATTTTAAGGATGCATTAAATTGATCAAAAGTGACAGTTAAGACTTTTATAATGTTACAAAAGATTTCTATTCCAATAAATTGTTCTTTTGAGCAATCTATCACAGTTTCTACAAAAATATCAAGCAGCACAACTGTTTTCAACATTGATAATAACAAAAAATATTTAATGTGCAGCAAATCAGCATCTTAAGCCCCTTTCACACTGCACGTTGGACCCGGCAAATTGCCTGAAAATTGTCGGGTCGACTTCTGTGTGAAAGCAAACATGTCCCGGGATAGATTCCGGGATTGAACCCGGGTCGGGGACCTAGTAACATTGCCGGGTTCAGTCCCGGAACGAGCGCTGTGTGAACAAAAGCCAGATCTAATGCCGTGTCGTAGTGATGACGCGCGTTATCGCGCGACTCTTTTAGCGGGTGTTTTGAAGCCAGATCACCGTTAAAAAAAAAACAAACAAACTCAAACTAAAAAGAAACATAAATCACTTACTTCCCTACCTTAAGCTGAGAAACTCACAATGTTCGCCAGCTTCAGTGAAAGTTAACGTGCCTAGCGTTTTCGACTCGTACATTACACGTCACACCCTGATATTAACGTGTCTTTACGGGTTTGTGTGTGAACGCACGCACATATTCGGGTAATCACTGGCAGTGTGAAAATGCAAAATCTAGCGACCCGGGTACAAATGCCGGGACACATTACCCGTGTATTTGCCGGAATCGCAGTGTGAAAGGGGCTTTAGACTGATTTCTGAATGATCATGTGACACCGAAGACAAAGAAATGTAGTCTTCAGTGTTTATCCTTAACTTTAATGTAAGTTATAAGTATCTTATATTTATTCTATTTTAATTAACAAAAAATATTTTTACTATTTTTCATTAATTAGTATTAGTTACAGTAGATTAACAACACAGCCGACACACACTGTGAATGTGTTTCGGTTGAGTTGATTAATGCTGGAGACCTCTCTTTCTGTATTGTTTTTCTCCTCTGACCTCCCTCTGTTTGCTGCTTGTCCTCTTTATTTGTGCAGTCTATTTGCTCTCTTTATTTTATAGGTAAAGTCTTGCTCTCTTTCAATAGAGCAGTGGATGTAAGAAACCAACAAGCCCGGAACAAAACTCTCCTTGTCTTTGTGTTGCTCGATCTTTCCTTCCACGATTTATGCATGCTTAGAAAAACAACTTGACTGTGTGAATAAAAAATAAAAAATAAATAAATCACTTGTTTGAGAGCTAGATTTAACGTTAAAATGTGTGTCTGGCTGTGCAGACCCTTATTAGTTGTAGGTTAGTGTTTTATAAACAGCACATGTTTCCAATGAGGCTACAGAGTGAAGGCAAAACATCTCCGACTGCAAATACAACACAGGTTGTGTATTTGTGGTGGTTGGTGGGATATGAACAAACCTAAATTCTGAAGAGAAGGAAGGAAGGATAGATAAAGTGAATGGGAGGGTGAGAATGACAGGGCGAGAGAATTGGTGTGTTCAGGCCTCGAATCACTGATCTGAAGTGACCCTTACACCCTTGCCATTATAGTTAGTGGAAAACACACACACACACACACACACACATAAAACACAAACACAGTTTTCGTGGAACTTCTTACCTTTCACTGTAACAGGAAAACAAAGACTGGGAGGAACTTTCAAAATAAACCTCAACAGGTAGACAGCAAATCGACCTGAAAAGCAATATTGTGCTCTTTAAAATATATGCTAAATACGCTATGATACTTTTATTGAAATATCTTCTCAATTTCCTTCACTTTATGTTTGTTAAAAATTTTTTTAAGTGTCATCAGTGTCTCTAAAACAATGATTGCTTTCAAACCGGTTTCTCCTGCCTGCCATAAGTTGAATAAACAAGCCCCCATTAATTAAATAAACTCCGCCCCCAAACTCACACCATTGGTTGAGCCACTGTTGCTGGGCGGAATCAAGCCACAGATGGCTTACTTGTATTTGTTGCTGCATATAAACCTTAACCTGAAACTGGAGAAATGATTTATAACATAAAAACACACATCAATTTTATTGGATTGTATTGTCAGAATGTTTTCTTCATATTCATGACAAATGTTCTTCTTGTTCCTCAGGAAAAAGGAATGAAGATGTCAAGACACATATCAACAGGACCAAGCTCATTTATTCCAGAAAACGAGGTAATACTTAACTTTTTTTTTCAGAGATTGTTCAGTTGTTACAAAATAATCTTGAGATAATTTGAAAGAATTCTCTTATGCTCACCAAGGCTGAATTTTTTTTTAATAAAAAATACAATAAAACAATAATATTGTGAAATATTATTACAAATAAAAAATAATTCCTATTTTAATATTTTTTAAAATGTAATTTATGTCTGTGATGGCAAAGCTAAATTTTCAGCATTATTACTCCAGTCTTCGGTGTCACATGATCCTTCAGAAATCATAACAATATGCTGATTTGCTGTTCAAGAAAAATTGATTCTTATGAGTGTTGAAAACAGTGCTGCTTAATATTTTTGTGAAAACTGTTATACCTGGACATTTTGTTCTTCAGGATTTATTTTTATTAATCAGGATTCTTCAAAGAATAAAATGTTCAAAAGGTCAGCATTTATTCGAAATAAAAATCTCTGACAGTTAACTTAGTTTTTGCTGAATAAAAGTACACATTTTTTAATAATTAATCTAGGAGTGGAGTGTAAATACCATGGTATATTACTATAGTATTCTTTCAATACCATAGTGTATGTCGAACCACAATATTGCCAGTTTTTTGTAATTGAAAATTCTCTTTTTTTTTCTCACACATTGATTGAATCTGAGTTAACCCAGCTCAGATACTGTTATCGTTCTTTTTCGGGTCAGTTGGTGTTCATTTCATTTTTGTTTTGAGTTCATCTGGTTCAGGAGATGATTTTCATTGAATCTGAGTTAAGCGTGCCGGGAGATCTAAGAAAGTCTATTTAGATTGTAAATTGAATTATAGCATCTGTCCTGACTTTGCTGGATTAAGATGAACCTGAACTAAAGTTCAAATCTTTCTTGGCTTTAATTCATAGCATCGCATGTTAATGCCTTCTCACATTTCATTTATATTACCATCTGACTATAGTGCTTATGTGTATGGAAATAACAGTCTGCTCATGTCCTGATGTCTGCTTCTCAATCCCAGATCATAGGAGCCATGCCTCTGAATGACTCCACGGTGATGTTCTTAGACGAAGAGTTCAGCGGTCGTATGGACAACCTGACGCAGGTGATGGGGCTCCACCCGCATTATCTTCAAGCCTTCCTGCGCTGTCACTATTATCTCTTGAGGATGGACGGCCCCCTACCACTCCACTACAGGCATTATATCGCTATAATGGTACAAAAGCACACAGAAACACTTTCAAAGGAGACTTTATTAAACTTGAATAGCTTTAAGAGTGATTTTTTGTTTCTTCCAGGCTGCAGCGCGGCATCAGTGTTCCACGCTGGTCTGTCAGCATGTGCAAGAGTTCGAGCAGATAGGTGTCTGTTCTGATTGGTTGAGAGGTCTGGAGTTCTGCCCACAACGACTTCGCAACCTCAACGAGATTAACAAGATCCTCGCGCATAGACCTTGGCTTATTACCAAGCAACACATACAGGTAACATACTAGCTTTCTTGTTTATTATGGGACTATGTTTTGGGAAATATATGTTGAAAAATGCACACTGCACATTTATTGTAGAAATAATAGCGTACTATGGTAGCCATCTAGCTATATATAACCCTATGTAGGTGAATACATATACAGTGTCTTAAACTGGAGTCTTCATCAGTGTTTAAATCCTTTCTATGTCAGATATTAATGAGTTTACACTCTGTTTCTCAGGCTCTGGTGAAGACAGGAGAACACAGCTGGTCTCTGGCAGAGCTGGTTCATGCTGTCGTACTGTTGGCACATTTCCATGCCTTGGCTAGTTTTGTGTTTGGTAGCGGTGTCAACCCTGACCCTGAGGTCACAGAGGTCAACGGGGTCACGGATGACATTTGCCCTCCAGCCATGGCAGGTTTATGCACCTGCCACCTAACAAACAGCAACCAAGGCAACAGGAACCCCCTGCGTAACCCTGACACTGGGGTAGGAAAACATTACACCGTGTCCACGTGTTGTTCAGTATTTTTATATCAGGAAAACATGTTCATATTGTTCACAAGGTTCTAATACAGGCTTTATTTATTCATTTATTTTATGCGGAATATCATGTGGAATATATACTATCTAATGTATGAGAATATATTTGTATATGTATAAGTAGTATATCATTTTGAACTCCATTTGTGTGTATTTTAGAGTGAGCTGGAAGCTCTGATGGAGAGAATGAAGCGATTGTTGGAGGAGAGAGAAGATGATGATGCGTCAGAGGAAGAGATGTTCACTCGCTTTGAAAAAGAAAAGAAAGAGAGTCTTCTAGTGGTGTCTGCAGGTATAACAACACAGATTCTTCCTACCCAACTGCTCTTTTTCAGTTCATCGTACATCTTTGTACATGCTAAAACATGCTAAAACCTCTAAAAATATTTCAGTTAAAATAGTACTAGACTGTTTCTCCTTCTTTTTGTTTTCGTGAATTACAGGGATAAATTACCAAAATGATAATTCTGCCATTGTGTACTCAGCCACAGTAAATCTGTATGACCTTATTTGCCATTTGTCATAAATGACATCAAACTAAGCATGACCAGTCCACGTGCCGTATTCAGACCATTCCTTGAAAACGAGAAAGGATCTAGCAATCTTTAGTTTTCAGTGCATGTATTAAAATTAGGGGTTGCACGACTACTGATTTCTGCTAGTCGATTTCTTATTAAAAAAATACTTGAGTTACTTGACTACTTGTGGTTATTACTGAAGAAATATGCTGCTTTAAAGTAAAATAATTATAAATTTCTAAAAATAAATGTATCATATAAGCAGAGAGACACGACTGAATTAATTCAAGGTGCACATTTTCATTATGCAGAATTCTCTAAGAGAGTCTTTTTGAACTTATTAAACAAACCAGCAAAAGATAAAGAAGCAAACATGTAGGCCTAGGCGAAAATGTATCTGCGTCTAAGTTGATTATTAGCCTACTCTTAAGAGAGAGAGCTTGTTTGGTTTTTTGAGAGACTGATACGCGCAACGTGGCTGTTTAATGGTTAGCACGCTGTTTATTCCATTCATTCATGTATCATCTCATAGTTTAAGGTTTAAATCATTGCCTTTTAAATCTATACAAATAATAGACCGTGTATGATGTATTATTATAGGTGATATTACTCTTGCCAAGCTCTGATTTCTGAGATGCACGGAGAGGCAACAGCAATGCAGTGTTTGATTTGCGCTCTTTTCCTTCATAAATTTTACACTCATTCACTTCACACACTCATTATTGTGTGACTTTAGAGGTCTGTGTATAGTATTGCGCTGATCCCCTGGCTCAACTGTTCTCTAGCAAACAACAGAGTGTGCCAGCCTCAGCCGAATATTCAGGCAGAATAATTCCTTATCCGTTTTTCGTTTTTGACGCCATTATCCATGCCATTCCAAATAAGGTATTCTGCATCGGGCATACCCCGATTTATTACATTACATATTTTAATTTTACATGTAACAGAGAAAGTAATAGAAAGTAACAGCTACACGCAATATTGTAATCCTAATATTTGCGTTGTACTTGCAAACTCAGTGCACGCTTGAGTAGTTGATTGTTTCAACAGCGCTGACTAGTGGTCAAAGAAGTCGATTACTCGACTAGTCTGTGCAACCCCTAATTAAAATGTTGTGATGTTCATATGCAGGGTTTGATGAGGAAGTGGTGCCTCCATCTCCCGTGGCTCGGTTTGTAGATGACCCGTCATTTGGATACCAAGACTTTGCGCGACACGGAGAAGACAACCCACCTACTTTCAAAGCACAAGTACGAGAAACACCCTCAAATATACATACACATATACAGCATCATTATTCTCTTTTATACTCCGTTTATGATGTATGATTGATCATTTTGTCTTGTTCACTTTGTAGGACTACACATGGGAGGATCATGGTTTCTCTCTGGTGAACAGGTTGTACTCTGACATCGGTCACCTGTTGGATGATAAGTTCAGAACAGCATGTGATCTTACCTATTACAACATGGCCAGTCACGAGGGGGTGGACACCAGCATGCTGCGCAGGGCTCTCTTCAACTACGTCCACTGTATGTATGGAATAAGGTATGTACGTCTACGAGCACAGACGACACTCATGCAACTCTGCTAATGAAAATAATTAGCAGCCTAACATCATGAGTCAAACAGAAACAAAAAAGTTAGGGTGTTAAAATCATGGTGGACAATTCTTTGTCACACAGCAAATGAAAGGTCAAGTCAAGCACATTGCATTCTGGGATACAGTATTACACAGTGTGCGCTAGTGTTATTTCATTTATATACTTTTTATATACTATCATTAACATACGTCAGTTATCTTGTATTTTCATAATTTTAATTTTAGTTAAAATTTTAGTCATTTAATTATTTCCTTTGGTCATTTTTATTAGCTTTCGGGTTTTCGTTTCTATTTAGATTGTGTTTATTTTATTTCAGTTTATGTACACCCATAGCGCCCCCTGGTGTACTAGCACAGGATGAACAGAGGTACTGAAATCCAGTCTTTCCTGCCTAGTATTAAAAGATGAACATTCACACTGTGTCTGCAGATATGACGATTATGACTACGGTGAGGTGAATCAGTTGTTGGAGCGCAATCTGAAGGTTTACATCAAAACAGTGACGTGTTATCCAGAGAGAACCACGCGCCGCATGTACGAGAGCTACTGGCACCAGTTCAGACACTCCGAGAAGGTGAGTCATATTATCATGTCAAATATACATTTTTATCTAATTGAATCAATTTTTTACAAATTTATTTATGATTTATAATTAATAGTACTTTTTTTTATTTCGTAAAGAGCCATTGAATACCCAAATAAGAAGTCAGAAAAACGCAGCATTGCTTTTCCTCTAAATGTACTGATATTCTCTTTCTTTCCTTTATCCAGGTTCATGTGAATTTGCTTCTAATGGAGGCTCGAATGCAGGCAGAGCTGCTCTACGCTTTGAGAGCCATCACTCATTATATGACCTGACCAATCAGACTTTTAGGTGACTTGACCAATCAGACCTCACCCACAATATATGGTGATATATATCATTATTATACCTAAATTCAACTTTAAAAAAAAATTAATCATGAGACATGTTATTAGCAATTACTTTTGCATATTGAATTCTTATAATTGTGTCCTAAATTGTGTGTACTTCTTCTTAGACTGTTCTGACTGATAAATAAATGAAGGACACTGATGGGATAACCCCAAATATCAAAATGGGATCTAATGGCATGTTCAAATAAATATTCATCAAGAATTGTGGGTGGGCAGTCATGACTTTATCTTTCATGGTCAGATAAAACTCAAAGACTCCAATCCTTGGACTTGACCTGATCGATCAGACGACATCATGACTTGACAAATCACGTTAACGTGCAATATTTTTCTCTCACTGAAATCTCACTTATACTGTAAGCTGAAATACTGGAGGACTGAGTTCACATTTTGTCTTTTTTTTAGTTTTTGCACATCTGAGAAGAGCTGTATTTTGGAACAGAATACCGTTTTCCTTTTGTTATATCAATAACAGAATGTGAGGCTTCCGTATGGAGAGAAAAGTCTTTTCTAAATCCCTGTGCATTTTTTCTTTCTTTCACGTACATTGTTTATTTCATATTGAATGTATCATTTTTTTTTTTTCAGATCAATTTGGTTTGGTTTAGTTGTTTACCTGGAAGCTTTTGTAGCATTATTACTGCACTATCAGTCCTATTTCCTTTGAGCCTCAGTGTTATACTTTAGATAGCAACATACATTTTTAATATATATGTTGCTGCAATAGCTCTACTAATCACATCTCGACTTTATTTCAGTGTGAGTGCGTGTGAGAGCTTTAACATGAAGCTGAATGTCTGTCTGCATAGGACAAAGTATTTGCACATCCGTTGCGCATCTTTTTCGTTGGTGTGCCTCTGTGAAAGAAACCCATGCACAGGAGCATGAGAGAGTTCATGTGTGTGAGTGATTGCCTGTAGGGAGCGTCTGGAAACTTTACTACTTTTGACACTATTGATGTGATCATTACTGTCCATCAAACCATTTCTCAAAGGTTTATTTATATCGCTTTAGGAATCATTGCTTCATATTTGCACAACTCTAATCAAGGCGCAGCATCGGTGTCCTTTAAAAAGAGATTAAGATTGTGTCTGAAATGAAACGTATAGTGAAAAGATAAGCTTTATAGAACGAGACAAAGTTTTGCCCGGTCCAGTCTCACGGATAGTGCCTTATTCATGTTTAGAAATGCAGGTTAGATTTCATTTAGTCGTATGTATACCAGAGATTGTTTCGTGTGTATTAATGGAGAAAGTAAATCTGTCTTCAAAGTGCCTTTTAAACTTAGTTGCAAGTGTTTCAAAGTTTATGCAGCAGATTCAATGGCAAACGTTTTTTTGAATACAAGGGATATGTATCTGTTGCATTTCCTACTTGTGTTTATTCCGAAAAAAAGGTGATGCTATAAAGCTTTCATGTTCTCCAAAATGCCCATCACAGACCTGTAAATTTCAATAAAGTTTCTAAACAAACCCAGTTTATGAGTGATGCTTTATGTGCAGATTTTTCCTATGCAGAAATTCATATTTGGCAAGTCATATTTGACCTTCCATGTGACATGCTATATTTAATATAAATATATAGATTAATATTATACATTAACATTAATATTATATTGCGACATGCAGTTTTAACCTTCATTTTAAGTATTGTATCATTTTAATAGTAATAATAATAATGATACTTAAGTTGATTAAAATTTGTGAACCTTCCTTTGTTTACATTTCAACCTAATGTATAAAAATGCTAAATATATTTTAATTTTAATACCTAGAGTTAAAATAATATTTATTACAAAAACAACAGGAATGTGTAAGTAAACTGCAATGGATAAAAGAAAAATTACAAGAAATGGTGACGTTATTTTCCCAAAAATACATGCTTTCCTTTATACAACTGATATATTTCAACTTATATGTGAAAAATAAAAATGCTGTTTTTAATATAAACATATATATATATAAACACATAGAATTTTAACACCTGTGTTATCTATTTTATTATTTCAATAATATTAATATTATTAAAATATTAATCATTACATTTACTAACCACAGGACTATGTAAGTGATCTGATTTTATTTTTTATAAAAAATAATAAAAACAAAAGAAGTGGTGACGAGTAATATCCCCTAATCATACACTGTCTTTTACAGATTAATCTAAATTTCAACATGTATGTTAAAGAGAAAATAAAGAAATTTAGTTTACACATTGGACAAGTTTACTTTTTTTTTTTTTTTTACTTACAGAATTTATTGTCTTTATTTCCTCAGTGCATTCAACTAATCACTCCAATCAAATTCTTGTGTTATTAATTGATAATAACTGATAATAATGACCATGTTGATCAAATACCTTTGATATGTAGCACACAAGAAATTCATAAAAATGTGTCCAAGCTGCTGCTAATATAAGGCCTTCAACAGGCCAACAGCAGGAACATATTTAGCAATAATATTTCATAGAATTTGGCATTTTATATACATGCAGCCGCCTCATCATGCTCCTAAGCACTTGACTGGGATTGTTCAGACAGCGTGTTTGGCATGGTGATGTCCGGCAGCAGATGACAGCTGGTAATGATGTCGATCTTCTCAGACACTGACTTCAGGTCCTCCAGTATGAGTCTAATGCTGTGGGACGCGTTGATGATGCCTGTCTGAGAGCTGTTGAGGTGAGCGGTGGCCTGTCTTATGTCCCGTGCTGCGTTCTGATACACCTGTTTCAGGCTTTGATTGACGTCCGTGCACAACCGCGCATTGCTCTCCTGCAGCTTCTGCTGCAGTAACGTGTTGAACCTTCCCGAGTCAGGTCTGGACACAGGCGACGGTTTGTCCTCCTGTCCGGACGCAGCCGCAGGTGTGTTTCTGATCACGATGAGAGGCGGCAGGTCTTTGCGGAGCATCTGTTGGTGGCTTTCTGAGGCTAGTCTGCGAGCTCTCTCCTCCTCGTCCTCGCTGTCGGTCTCGGACGCCTCTCCTGCCACCTTCATCCCTGATGAAGATGATGATGATGATGCATGGACAGGAGGAGCAGAGGTCATGTACACTTCATCATCTGAGTCCGTCTCAGACGCCTCTCCCTGCACCACGATCTGGAATTTGTTGCTTGCCATGATTGCACACCTGGAAGATACATTTAAATCAGTTGACTACTTAAGAAGTTATACAAAAAGTACTTTACCATGGCATAGTGATGTCAGGCGGTAATACCATCGTATTTTAACCTTTAACATTACAATATATTATACTATTTTCATCGCATCTAAGGCACTTCAAGGAATATCATGGCACTACCTTGGTATATATTCATAAAAGCTAAATAAAAGTTAGGTCACGACGTATTTACGTAACGTAGTGTTGTAAAATTATCATACTATTTTGACACTTTTTAGTTAAGCTATGATGATATTGTTTGACGCGTCTATTTTGTTACTAATTTTGCACAGTAGTTGCATTAATAAAGCAATTAAAGTCAAATGTGTGCATTTTTCTAACCTGCTGGTGTTTTTATCCACAAACACAAAGTGTCATAGGATTTGTCACGAGAGACCAGTTTGAAACAGGAAGCATCTGTAATACGTTGGAGTTCAAAATAAAAGGCCGACCGAAGAAGCCTGTGAGAATTCAAAATAAATGTTCGAAAGTGGGAATAAAATAAAATAAAATAAAATAAAATAAAATAAAATAAAATAAAATAATAAAATAAAATAAAATAAAATAAAATAAAATAAAATACATAAAATAAAATAAAATAATAAAATAAAATAAAATAAAATAAAATAAAATAAAATAAAATAAAATAAAAAAGGTCCAAGCTCCCCTACTTTAAAACCAGAAGAAATACTGCAAGTTATACTAATAAAGAGTGAAGACATGAGTGAAGTAAAAGTTTGATTCTTAAACACAAATTAATTAATAACATGAACAATGCATAGTATTAAACTAATAAATAAAGTCTGATTATCTAGTGAATAATTGCTCAGAATTAAGGTGTGATCGGAATAATCTAAGCAGAACTTTGCTCACTGGTTGCTCATTTACAGCAGAGACTCTCACCCTCAGAGTGAGTGCTGATTATGTCAAGAACAGGAGCAGTACTTCCACAAAAAAATACATCACACAACTTAAAAAGTAAGCACAAAAATACAAAAATTATTACCAATAACACAAAAAAATAAAAGATTATATTATTATAGTGTTCAGTTTGATAAATGTACTGTATTTACATCCAACTTAAGGAAAGACTGATTCTAAATAGATGGAGACTCTGAAGCGTTGGATGAGGGATTGGAAGTATCCCACTTCTCTGTTATGCATCTATGGGTTTTTCAGCACAGTAAAGCCTTTAAAACAAATAACCAATCCCACACCCAAACCCTAACTCCACAAAACAAGAACAAAAACATAGAAGGTAAAGTAAACTTACAATAAAATAAGTTTAATTATTAACACAATGTTTTTGGATTTCAGAATCTCTTTTCAGAAACTCATCATGACTCATAGAAATATGACAACTCTGTTGTTCCAAACCTCTAGAATTTGAATACAAAGATATCTAGACAAATCTGTCATCCTATTTACTATGCTTATGTTGTTCCAAACCTCTAGAATTTGAATACAAAGATATAAAAAAAAGAAAAAGAAAAAAAAAAGTGGGGTCCATTGGTGGTTTGAACTCACTGACTGACTTTATTTGCATGGAAAAAAACAGTAAAAATAAATAAATAAAAAAAACTTATAAAATTTGTTTTGTCTTCTATTCCTTTAATTCTCTGCAAATTCATTATAGAGAAAGCATAACCTTTTATGGCTGTCAGTTATTGTGATGTTGTGAGTCAGATTTGTGCAATAAAAATATGATACTGTTATAAAATATGCAGATAATATTTAAACATCTATATTTGGCAAGTTGACATTACATTTTAAATAGTTACAGCTACATGACATGCTATAATCTAAAGGCTACAAGCAGTTTTTTGAACACTGTAAATTAGTTACTCTGATTTTGGTATAGTTAATACTGAGTTGTATTTGTAGAAGTATCTATACTGCAGTGAAATATGCAGTGGACAGAAATAATATATTTAAAAAAAAAAAATCTGTATTTGGCAAGTTACCATGACATGTCAAATAGTTAGTATATTTAATCTTAAATTATTAAAAGTATTTTTTAAATCATATTTTGTATATTATTATTTAGATGTTAATATGGTTACACTTCTTTTTAAAGTGTCCTTGTTACAGTGTAATTATACATTACATATAAGTACTGAGTAATATTATTTAGTATATGGTTAGGGTTAGGATTAGGGTTTGGTTTAGGGTTACTTGCATGTAATTATGCATAATTTATTGTTAGTATAATAGCAAGCACATGTAACGTGTAACAAGGGTTAGGCTACATGCAGTTTTTTGCATTAATCAATTGTTGTGATATAGTGACCGATTTAGATTTGTGCAGTAAATCTAGTTTGTTGTTGGTGGTAAATCACTGATTTTTCCCCCCAAGGTAACCAATCAGATATTCCCGGTGTGGACGTACTCATACCTGGCAGTGCTGGTTCCTGTCTTCCTCCTCACTGATTGGCTGCGTTACAAACCTGTGGTGGTCTTCCAGTGTTTAGTAAGTCTGTTCTCCACCACGGCGATGTTGTTGTGGTGTAATGGTGTCCCAGAGATGCAGGCCATGCAGTTTACATATGGAGTGGTGACGTCATGTGATGTTGCTTACTTCACGTACCTCTACAGCATGGTGGAGTTGAAGCATTACCTGAAAGCCACCTCGTACTACTGCCGGGGACCGGTGCCCAGCTGCTGGGGGTAGGCACGTCGTTGGTTCAGTGTTGGGCCAAATCCTAGTCTCTTTTGAACTGATGTCCTACAACAACATTCTAGTGTTTACACTGGTTCTCACTGGTATTGCTTTGATCGGCTCCATTCTTCTCCCAATGCCTAAGACAAGTATGTTCTTTCACAAAATGAGGAGAGCTAGAGGAGAGACTGATGGTGAAGGGCATGTTGGGACAGAAGAGGATCTTCAGAGCACTGGCCAAAAAGATGGCGTAGAGATGGATGGAGCCAAACGGCAGCAGCAAATACCAGAAGTTTCCGCTGAATGTGATAATACAAGTGCAAAAAGTTCCAAGACAGGTAGGACTAATGAGTCGAATTTGTCATCTTAGTAAAATCATTGAGTGCTGCAGGAACGAGTCCTAAACCAATTAACCTACAGTGCCCAATTTTTGCATAGCTTACTGGCCTCCTATCTTCCGCAAAGTCAATGGCTTTTTGATTGGGTGTTGGGTTTAAAAAAGCCTTAAATTCAGGTTCCTGTGGTTAACAAGTTATTTATGCCATTTAAAATACATTTGAACACCTGTACATATAGTACTCTTGATTTTGGTATATATTAATAACTGAAGCTTGTAGAAGTATCTATAACTGGCAGTGAATATATGCAGTGGACAGAAATACATATATGTTAAAAAAAAAAAATCTGTATTTGGCAAGTTACCGATGGAATGGATTCAAATAGTTTAGTAATATTTAATCCTTAAAGTTATTAAAAGTTTATTTTTAAATCCAAATTTTGTATTATATATTTAGATGTTTAATATGGTTACACTATCACTTCTTTTTAAAGTGTCCTTGTTTACAGTGTACTTATAAAATGACATATAAGTTACTGAGTAATATTACAATAGGTATATTGTTTAGGGTTCGGACTTAGGGGTTGGTTAGGGTTACGTTGCAATGTAATTATGCAAAGACTTTATTGTTAGTATCATAGCAAGTGCCACATGTAACATGTAACAAGGGGTAGGCTTACATGCAGTTTTTTTCCGTTAATCAATTGTTTGTGCGGCACACTACGACGGGTAGGAGTGGTTGTACAGCCGGGCGATCTATAGGGAAGAGACGAACCACGATTTTGGATTTGTGCAGTAAATGTCTATTTGGTTATTTGTGATAAAATCACTGATTTTCCTGGTCGTCCCAGGTAACCCATTCAGATATTCCCGGTGTGGACGTACTCATACCTGGCAGTGCTGGTTCCTGTCTTCCTCCTCACTGATTGGCTGCGTTACAAACCTGTGGTGGTCTTCCAGTGTTTAGTCCTGTTCTCCACCACGGCGATGTTGTTGTGGTGTAATGGTGTCCCAGAGATGCAGGCCATGCAGTTTACATATGGAGTGGTGACGTCATGTTATTTCTCACACCACATACCACCACAACATCATTGTAGATTAAAAACAACCTGAAACCCAAATCCACCTCACACTGCCGGACTGCCCAGCTGCTGGGGTACACCGTTGGTTCAGTGTTGGGCCAAATCCTTGAACTGAACTCATACAACAAAACTCAACATTCTACACTTTACACTCACTCTCACTGCTATTACCTTCACCATCCCCATCCCAATCCCAAATACAAGTATGTTCTTTCACAAAATGATTTCACAAAATGAGGAGAGCTAGAGGAGAGACTGATGGTGAAGGGCATGTTGGGACAGAAGAGGATCTTCAGAGCACTGGCCAAAAAGATGGCGTAGAGATGGATGGAGCCAAACGCCAGCAGCAAATACCAGAAGTTTCCGCTGAATGTGATAATACAAGTGCAAAAAGTTCCAAGACAGGTAGGACTAATGAGTCGAATTTGTCATCTTAGTAAAATCATTGAGTGCTGCAGGAACGAGTCCTAAACCAATTAAATAAGTGCCATTTTTGCACTTCTGCCTCCATCTTCCCAAAGTCAATGGCTTTTTTGATTGGGTTGTTGGTTAAAAGCCTTAAATTCAGTCTGTGGTTAACAAGGTTTTATTTATGCCATAAAATACATAAGCTATGCGTTATTTGTGATTTCAAAAAGGTGGTTTCCAACAAGTTGCTAAATGCGAGGTTGCTAGTGGACAAAAAAACACATCTCATTCTGCTTTTTACAATGTTTAAAGCTGCATTGAAATAGAATTAGAGACAGATCTTTTCTGGACATTGAAATAAAATAAGAAAAACATAATTTCATTTAAAGCTGCATTGAAATAGAATTAGAGACAGATCTTTTCTGGATGGTGGCTGGATGGAGGCAGATCTGAATGTGAGTTTGTAGTCGATTATGAGAAAAGTGCAGGGTTTAAGATGTCTAAATGATTGAAGAAGTATCTCGTTTTACTGGCATATCGAGGTCAAGTTGAAAAAAAGATGTTCTAAATAAAATATTAACCAGCTAAATCCAGAAAATCTAAATGGAATGCATCTCATGATGTCCCAGGTGGCTGCTGTTATTCTCTGCCCCTTTTGTGGAGATATCCCCCACAGTTTCTCCCCACACACACACCTCATATCTTCACAGTGTTGTGCACACTCTACCCAAACCTACAACAACCAGACGGTGAACTACGTCCAGTCACTGTGGGAGTACGTGGAGCCGTCGAGTAACTTCACGGTCTACAATGGAGGAGTGGAGGCCCTCTCAAACCTGTTTGGTGAGTAGACGGGACCTTTAGTTTAGTTTTCATCCATGTTAAATTCAGTATGCATCTGAAATCGAACACTTCTCTAGAATGCGAAAAAAAGAGTAGCTAGAATATCTGAATGCGCAGTATTTCGATAAAATGTAGGTTCAAAGTACTCAAATGACCTACTACTTCCGGTGAGATTCTGAAATGCGCATTTGATGGACACTTTACTATCCCATGAGGCCACAGTAGAGGATTTATGATTGGCAGAAAAGTGACACTAATAGGACACATAACCAAGTAAACACGGTGGATGTAGTAAGTCAGAATTTCATTTTAACTATCCATATTCATACTATAGAACATAATTAATGGGTTCAAACTGACTGAACACGATAACTATAAAGATAAATAAAAATGTGAATTTTGAAATGTCTTTCTTATTGTACAATACTGCACCACAGGTGCTGCGGCGGCGTACGGTATCGGTTTTTCATCCGCAGACTGGTCTCGCTATGGAGAGGTGGCTCTGGGAGCGCTCTCGGCCCTGGAGGGCGGCGCTCTCTTCGCAATGGTCTTCAGCGCAAACATCTGGGTCTGCTACTGTGGCTACATCATCTTTAAGAGCCTGTACATGCTGCTCATCACCATTGCCATGTAAGTTCTGTTTAAAATACGTGACTTAACAGAAACAGATTATGTTTATTAATAATTAAGTTAAATGTTATCATGGACTGAATTTTTGCTGGAATGCAAACTATACCCGCTCCAAATTAACAGCGTAATTCCATGATAAACTTTCAGAAAGGTGTACTTTATCTTATCTGACCCCTTGCTGTTTCACCTTAATTGGTGCAATGGGGAAGATTTTGGACCTGTAATGCTGACAGACTAATTCCAGCTCCATGTGTTTTAAGTGAGCTGACAATGCAAAGCGTGGCAAAGTTTCTGTTTATATACAGTAGATGCAATAAATAAATAATGTACACATTGAAAAGGTTAAGAGGGCAGAAAAATAGATATTCTTAACAGCTACATCCTACATTTTCTCTTTTAAAAATCAATACAGTATATATACACACACACACACACACACACATAATATGATAACTCCATTTAGTCAGTGAATGCATGAGAACATCGATGTCCTTGTTTCAAAGGTTCCAGATAGCAGCTGGGCTGAACTTGGAGCGTTACGCTCTTGTGTTCGGAGCCAACACCTTCTGTGCCCTGGTCCTCCAGACAATCATCACCTCAGTGGTGGTGGATAGCGGCGGGCTTGGGGTGGATATCATCACACAGGTGAGGTTACCGGACACCCTCCATATGTCAGAATTATTATAGTCATGATCAGCATGACACAGATGCTGATTTTGCATTGGACCCAGAACATGCATTCACATTGTTCTTGTGTTACTTGTCTTCCAGTTCACCGTCTACGGGGCATATTTTTCTATTATTGCACTCATTTTCTTCTTGAGTGGTTTGTATACCACAATATGCCGAAAACCTGAGATGGAAACACCGAGAGAGAATCCAGAAGAAACGTTTAAGGCAGAAGATGATGCACAAATCATCATTGGAACAAAGTTCTGAGCACAAGGAACAGGAAGTACAGAAAGTTTAAGCAATCACACTTGATTTAGGCAAAATTCATTTTAATATATATTGTATATATTTATTCATATATATATATGTATATACACACATTAACTTAGATTTCTGTAACATATAAGTGGTCTTGAGTCTGAGTCTCAAGAATTCAGGAGGAGTTGACATTCAAAAAGAGTCTTGTGGTTTAAACTCCTCGTAACGGAAAAACTGTTTTTGCCTCATTCTCAGAAACTCCAAAAGCACAAAAAGGCGACACTATGATGTCAAAAAGGGATTCCACATTCTTGCTTAATGTTATTCACAGCATGGCGGATGTCAACGCCGTATATGCAGCATGTGTGTTTGGACGCGTGTGTATGTGTGTTAAAGATACAAATACTGATATGCACAAAAATTTAAACTTGAGCAATTTCTATGAAAGAATTATATACAGAATTGCAGCATTAACATGAACAGGAGGTTTGCAATAACATAGTAATCAACCACGTCGTGCAGATGATTTCCAGGTCAGGCCAGTTCACAGGAATTCCTCTTCTCCAAACAACCCTGCAACATGTTTTGTTTTCTGTCATCATGGATGTGCCATAGACAGGACCATATTCCTTTGCTTTTTTTTTTTCAGTCTTCTGCTCTTAAAATTCAATAAAAAAAATTCTTTAAGAATTTGATGTTTTTTTTTTTTTAAAGCTACTTGAGAAACAAAACAGTGCAAGAGGTGTGAAAGAGTCACAGGCCACCCTCCGGAGGAGCAGAGGACAAAGGCGTGCTATAAGAAGGGGTTTGTGGATGAGCCTCCTGCAGGAAACTGTGCTGCTGGTGCCCCTGCCTGCAAGAGAAAAGAAAAAAGATAAATGTGATGACAACAGATTTAGTGTCACAATAAAGTTATTTTATAAATAAATAAAAATAAGAGACTTCAATTAACATTTGGAATATAATGTAGGCTTGGAATATATTAATTTATAAATCTAAACTATCTATCTATAATTATAATTATAAATGAATAAGCTTTTACCTAATTCTTTTGTAAAGTAAATTAATAAAAGTAAGAGACTTATTCCAAGTTAACATTTGGAATAAAATGAAGACTTTTAAAATATTATAATTATAATACATAAATGAAAAAATTTAAATATATACTGTAGATTACATTCAATCAAAATGTGTCATTTAACACACCAGGAAGGGATTGTTGGTTACTCCAGGGGCCGTCATGTTCTGTCCAAACGGAGTGACTTTACCCTGACCAAATGCAGCAAAACCTCCTAATGAAAAAGAGACAAATATGTGAATACAAAAAAAGAAATGTGACCATGTAAAACAATCTTTTTCACTGAAGTACTGCTGAAACATTCTACAAAAAGCTGCATGACATTGGAATTGATTGTAAAGCATTAATATAATGGCATTAAAATCACTGCAGCAAGTCTTTCGAAGTCCCTACCGTTGGGTTGTTGGGGATACGCGTGCTGCTGGGTGAACGGCTGTCCAGGAAACGCCTGCTGGAAGTTTCCACTGAAGCTGGTGGGAAGGTTGTACGCAGCAGCGTTTCCAAACCCAGTCGGCATGCTCATGGACGGAGGACCGAAAGAGGCTGAGGGACACAAAGAGCTCGGAGTTAACATCTCAGTTTTGACATACATACACGTGCCGTTCTTGGCCAATCTGTGAGATCCACTGACATAATGTTTGCACTTCAACTGCAGCTGAACTACCTGACTAATTAACTTTGAAATTGAACTTTTTCAGGAATCCAACACTCCACTGAGAAAAGTAAAGTTATTTAAGAGTCAAAGCAAATTCAATTTTAAATTTGGAAGACAAACCTAAAGTAAAATGTACTGACAAATCAATCACAGTAAGCCTAGGAAAAAGAGTCATGTTGACTTTAATGAAGTGCTATTTTTATCCTGAGCACAGAAATCTGTGACAATGAGTCTGCAAAGCAGATGACAAAACATTACAAAAGCTCCACAGCAAAAAGAGGAAGGACAATACACAACAAAGAACCAACAGTTTCTAATACTAACGTTATTCAATCAACATCAGCAAGTCTATTTATATAGTCTATATATATATATATATACACACATATATACATATATAATGTGTGTGTGTATATATACATACACACACACATCACACCATCTAATGTGACTATTAAGCAGCAACACACACACACACACACACACACACACACACACCTGTACAACCTGTTCAAATGTTTGGGGTCAGATTTGTTTTGGAAAAAGCATCTAATGTGACTATTAAGCAGCAGAACTGTTTTCAGCATGAATAATAAGAGCAACAAAATCATGTCACACTGAATGCTGAAAACTCAGCTTTGCCATCACAGAAATAAATAACATTTAAAAAAAATTTAAAAACTGAAAATTTATATTGTAATCATATTTTACAACAGCTCTACTTTTATTGCATTTCATACAAATCGTACCCCAAAATATTTGAACGGTAGCATTATATAACAAAACATCAAAACGAGTGGCTGAGAAAAGCTCTTGCATTTCATTTATTTGCAGATGCCACTTGGCTTGATATTTTATATCTCATGAAATAAACATTTTTAAGTGGCTATTGAACATATGACCAAATCATATTTGGTCTATTTTAATTTCAAAGACAGCTGGAGACCACTGATGTGAACATGGGATAGTGATCATTTATCTGGGGTTCATCAACCTCAGATTAAAGACAAAACAAGCACACCTTTCTTTAATGGGGTCAAAAGGTCAGGATGACCACAGAATAGCGGTCAGTGTAGTTTATAAAGCCAACTAGTCTACAGTCAAAGCCAAGCCCCAGAAAAGGAAGAGAGAACAGGGAGAACGAGAGAGACGGACATACCGAAGTGGGCCGCAGAGTAAGCCTGACCCAGAAGGGGTCCCAACGTGTCTGATCAGCATGTCAAGAACACAACCAGACAAAACCATCAGTCGCAGCTCACTCCATTTTAGCTTTTCTCTCACTTTTGGCCTATATATAAATTTCAGGGGACAAAAAAATCTGCTTCTCATTCACATTTAACCAGAGATGCCTCCCCTTCCTGCCTTTTTTCTCTCTCTCTCTGGTACATGAATACACACAACATTTTTCCGCCGCCGGGATGTGGAGACCCACAAATCTCTGCAGCTCTTCTGCGGTGCCTTTGTATCTTGCGTGTGTAAAAGCGATCTCAAGCTGTTAGCTCCTAGCATGGAAACCGGGGGTATCTGACCCACTTAAAACTCTTCCCAAAGCCCTCTGGTGTGTTAAATAAATAATGAGACACAAAACAAGAGCTGCTTAAACTCTTTTAAAACCGAGGACAAGGCCCGCTGTGAATTCTGAGAAGATTCTCTGCGACTCAATTAAACTCTAAGATTTAGCAGGTAGACATAAGCCACGCCCATACCTGCTGTGGCCACAGCCACTCCTGGTACTGCTGCTCTTCCATTGGTCTGAAACGGGTTAGTGGGAGCGGCCTGCGGAGCCCCGGGAGCGACGAATGGATTCGTCGAAGGCCCTGTTAAAAAACACATGAGAGATGTAAGAGATTTACTGAATGGATATCTCAAATAGATCTTAAAAATGCTTACCTCCAAAACCCTGAGGCATGCTGGGTAAACCCTGTTGTGCTTGAACTGGAGGAGCAGCCGCAGAGGATCCAAACATAGACCTGAATGCGAGAGTGGAAAGAGAGCTTAACACGCCAGAGAAAAAGACATTGAGAGGTAAAGGGCCACGTCTCTTTCTAGTCTCACCCTTGTGCGGTGGTGGCAGTGTTGTAGCTGCTCACGTTTGGCGCTGAGGGGCTAAAGACATTGTCTAGTTCTGCTAGAGCAGCGTAGCGATCGCCGCCAAACAGAGCTGCTTGTGGAGGTGGAGGACCCACACCTGCTGACGGAGGGGCTGAACTCGTACCTGTGGAGAGAGACAGAAAGTGGTTATTTTTAGCCATTTTTTGTGCACATGTAGCCCAGGTTTTATAGTATTAATAATTACGTTTTTCACATACCATTTGACTGAAAAATGGACAGAAAAATTAGTCAATGTTCAAAAATTGTTGTTTCATTCCTGGATGTACCTTGCTCAGGTTTGCTGCCGAAGACGTTGGCGAGGGCTGCGTATCGGTCTGCAGAGACACTGACTGCTTCCACTTTATGCCCCTCTCCCGCAGAGTTATTCTGGGTGGAGCTAAATGAGGCGAAATCAGCACTGGACGATTTGGGGAAGTTATCGAAGTTCGCAAAGTTGGCATTAGCCAGTCCTGATGAGCTACCTGTGGAAAAGAAAGAAAGGATGAGCAAATATGTGACAGAGCGAGAGAATGTTAAACAGCAATGCTCACTCTAAGTTTTGTTGTTGTGGAGCACCTTGTGCTATTTACCACATTTTGTTTTAATAAATTAAGGATCATTTATAATAACTAAGATAAAAAAAAGGAAACAATTTTTTACATTATTTATTTATATAATAGCATTTTAATTGTTTAATAATAATAATATAATAATATATATATATATATATATATATATATATATATATATATATATATATATATACACACACACACACATGTACACACACAGATTAATAATTTATATTGCTTATATTTTTAAATAAATTTTAAATTATATTGCATTTATTTTTAAATAATAATTATTATTCATAATTTTTTGTACTATTTTTAAATGTATAAATCTATAACAAATACATAAAATGCATATTTTCAAATAAAAATATATTATAGAATTATACATACTATTATAAGACAATGGATTTATTATATTATTACCAAATGTAACTAAATTTTAAAACTTTTTGTCAAGATAGCTTTCCCCTTAATCTCAAGACTGATGTGTTATATTCACAGTACAACTCAATATGACCCAAAATGCCTTTTCCCTCTGCGCAGAAATAACATCAGGAGCGTGTAGCTTAGAGGGCACATTGACTAAGAGTGTCCTTCAAATCAGACAGACATCCCAGGAGAATTCCTGAGGAGCTATATAAGGAAAATCGGATTTTACACCACTGCATGAAAGTGTCACAAATAGAAAAACAGCATCAAATTAATTGGGGGGGTTAGTGTGTGTACGAAAGACACAGACAGGCACACAAGCTGCGACTTACTGTGCATGGCCAGTGGAGGCAGCGATGAGGTAAACTCACCCACACAGCGACTAAATGGGAGACTGTTGTATACTGATGTACGCACAGGAAATGAGTGAATGACAGCGCAGGAATGTTTAGAAAAGCATAAAGTAATAGAAATTAGACAACTATAAAGAAAGAAGAAAAAATATGTTTGTCGTCAGCAAGATTTTTTTTTTTTTTAGAAAATAAATCTATTTTGCTTGCCAAAGCTGCATATATTTGATCAAAAATACAGTAAAAAACAGCAATATTGTGATATATATTACATTATGTAATTTACTCCTGTGATATGAAGCAGAATTTTCAGCATCATTACTCCAGTCTTCATCACATGATCCTTCAGAAAAGGTTCTAATATGCAAAAACAGTTGCTTAATGTTTTTCTGAAAACGGATACATTTTCTTTGATTCATGGAAAGTTTAAAAGAACAGCATTTATTTGAAATAGAAATCTTTTGTGACATTATAAACGCTTTAACTGTCACTTTTGATCAAATTGGCTTAGAGTTGCACGTTTAGAAAATTAAGTAGAAACAGAAGAAAAATAATCAAGCTGATATAGTGAGGAACTGAAATGACAGAATGAAATCAACCAGATGTTTCTGCACCCACCACTGAAAACATCAAGTGATGGTTTTATTAGAGAGAATTTAAAGTTTAACCAAAGCACCACTGAAAAAATAAGTGAGACTGTAAAAAAAAAAAAAAAAAAAACCAGCAATGAAAAAAAAAAGACAAACAGAACAACTATTATGTGACATTTCTAACAACACAACTTGGACAAGGAGCCATTTCTAACAGGAAGTTTGATGTAAATGGATGTTCATAAGTGTTTTGTACCTGGTTGTGCGGGTTGAAATGAGGCTTGTGGAGCTGATGGAAATGCCGCTGTGGTTTGAGCAGCAGAACTATTATTGAATGCATCAAAATTCGCAAAGTCTGCATTAGAATGTGCGTTCTGCGCTGCTGGAGTCCACCACAAACAAACAAACAAACAAACAAATAGAAAATGGAATGAGGAATGACAGTGAAACAAGAATCAAACTATGGGATGAATGTGTCCAGCATTTAGGTCAATTTGATTTCTTTCCAGTTAGAAGATTATGAAAATTCCTCTTAAAAATTCAATTAATTCTAACATTTCATCTTGTACATTTAGCCAAACTAAATAATGGTTCTGACTCAAACACTGGTTGCATAAGAAGAAGATATAACACACACTGATATAAATTGAATGATATAATGCTTAATAACACAAACCCACAAATAAAACTACACACAGACAAATACAGATGGCATGAACAAAAACCTCTTCCTAGAATGCACTAGGGCCATGCACATTTTAACAGACAAGGCAGGTTTGGCCATAATGGCTCCCAAATGGTGTGTGTGTGTTTACCTCTGTACCTGTTTACTGGCATTAACCGATTCAAATGCACAACCACTACCCTCTAGAGATGTCAGAAAGCATTAGTGGTTTTATATTTCATGAGAAGTTTTGTGGCAGTGGCTGTCAATAAGTCTAGTGCAGCATAATGGGAAAGTGACCACATCACACTAGGAGCTGTCCTGAACCTTTTTCAATCGATGGTTTAGTTTGTTAGTGTAGCGCGAGTGTGTTCTTACCCAAATGACTGTTGAAATGTGCAAAGTTGGCAAAGTTTGCATTGCCTGTGGACTGTGAGTGCGGAGCTGCAAAAATGTCACCACCTAGATCGCTGAGCAGATCGAACTTCCTGTCCTGATGCTGCTGCTGCTGCTGGGTCAGCTGAGTGCGGGACACAACCGGAGACTGTGAAAGCAAGCCAAAAAATAATAAAAAATTAAACCAGAAATATGTTTGAAGTAGTTTGTATGTAGTTAGAATACTTTGGCGCAAGTCTCTTATGCTCACCAAGGCTGCATTTATTTCATCTAAAATATTTGATCTAATATTATTACAATTTAATGTAATACATTTCAAAATGTAATTTATTCCTGTGATGCAAAACCAAATTTTCAGCATCATTACTCCAGTCTTCAGTGTCACATGATCCTTCAGAAATCATTCTTATATAAAAAGAAAAATTTCTTACTATTATCAACGTTGAAAATGGTTGTGCTGTTTAATATTTTTATGGAAACCATGATATATTTTTTCCAGGATTCTTTGTGAACACAAAGTTAAAAAAAAGCATTTATTTGAAAATGAAGTGTTTTTACTGACACTGAACAATGTAATGCATTATTTTAGACACAGTATTGTATAAATGAGTTTTCTTACCTGGCTGGGTGTGTTTTTGTTGAGGTGTAAAGTGGTTACTGCTTCACCCAGTAATGTTTTGAGAGGTCGGACCTCTGGAGTGCTGCTGGTGCTGCTAGCAGATGAACCAGAGACTGAAGCATGAACTGACGCCACCGTCTTAGCCTGCTCTGGAGAAACATACCTGAGAGAAAGACATTTAAATGAGACAACAATGTGTTTATTTTATCCTCATCATACTGAGAAAATATTTGCCTATAAAAATATAATCTTAGAGGTGCACAGTTAACACTGGGAAAGTTTCAGGAAATGCCAGGATATAATTAATCCACAAATGCAAAATAAAGTGCAAATCAAGACTATGAACCACTATTTTCACAACTCATGCCCATTTATTTGTTTTGTAATAAGTGGGATAATGTGCAGCTCACTTTGCACAGTGGTTTATTGTGTGATGATGATGACTAAATGCACATAAATATCAAAAATAATAAAGAACATTTCAGCCCATGTTGTCTCTCACCATCGCTTCTTTTCGTATTTGTCCTGAAGAAACTCTTTGACTTTCTGAGGTTCTCTGAAGTCTGGGATGACCAAGTTTCTGTCATCATAAAGGCCGAGCCATATCCGTTTACATAACTGCATATACATGAAAGCACACACACGTAGAGAGAGAAGGAGAGAGGTCAGATATTCAAATATACCAGAAGCATGTGAAACAGAGATTCATATGTCAGAAAACATTTTTAGCAGCAACTCAGTCACTTTAATTCTCAGGTTATTAGAGAAGACAGAAAAACAGAAAGATCCTTCAGACAGACAGCAGCTCTTTCTCACTGCCTCATGTGTGTGAAAAAACAATGCAGGCATTCATACTAAGGAAAGTCTCACTTTGAACACAATCACACACACACACACACACACACACACACACAATCACACACACACACACACACACACACACTCTTAAAAAGGAAACCAACATCTCAAGATGACATTTGAGAAAACATTTAAATAAACTCTTCTTGTTGAGTCAAACACACATGCTCTCAGATAACACAACTGATAAATATAAAAAATTAAACCGTATGGCTTTGCAACCACTACATGCAAAGTGTTATGTGTGAAACCTCTCACAGCAGTGAAGACACTGCAACCATTTAGATGTAATCAATGCAGATACACATTTGTACACACACACACACACACACACACACACACCCTTAGGAAACAGTGGTAGCAGCTTATTAATTATAAATAGCAACAGCAGAGTGAAGACACATAATCACTTGACTCTGATGAGGAGCCATACAGACACTCAAGGAAGGGCTCTATGAGCCTCAAACATTAATGTGTTAACACTTTGTGCTTGTATGAACTGGTCTTGCTGGTCCAAGAGAGGCCAGGTTGGGCTCATTCATGAAATAAAAGCGAAAAATGACCCAGAAATCAACAGTTCAGAATGGCATACTAAATACATGACCACTGAATATGATCAAAAATAGCAAGACATATTGAAACAATACATTTTGTCACATGAGGTTTAAAAACCATCAAATTAATGAACTAAACAAAGATAAACTCTTTATTACATTAATGTTTCTTTGTCCGACAAGCAATAAATTGACAGGATTAATATTCTGTAAAACTGTGTCTTATTGGTTTCAAAAACCTTCGAGTGAATAACGTGAGAAAAAAAAAATCATGTAGCTGTGCATATATATTTAAAATAGCCAAACACACAGGCTTATCAACTTTTAAAAGGATGGTAAAAGCACTTTATACACACTACTGTTAAAATGTTCAGTACATTTTTTTTTTTTTTAAGAAAACTATTTCTTATTTTTAGATTTTTATTCATCAAGGATGTAATAAATTGAATTGTTCAACAGTAAACTGATGAAATAAATGTTGTTCTTTTAAATGTTTTATTTACCAAAAAATCCTGACTGTTTTCAACATTGATAATATTAAAGGAAAGTTTCTTAAACAGCAAACAAACATATTACAATGATTTCTGAATGATCATGTAACACTGAAGATTAATAAAAATTCAGCTTTGATCACAGGAATAACTGGCTTTTTATTCAAACAGAAAAGTATTATTTTAAATTGTAACAATATTTTACAATAATTGTATTTTACTGTATTGTTTATCAAAAATTGTAGCATTTGTGAGCATAACAGACTTGCAAAAAACATTTTTTAAAAATCTTACCAACCTCAGACTTTAATAGTTGTGTTGTTCATAAAGATCATTTGTGCAACCAAACTCTGCAATATTCTGCCGCACATTCATCTGTTACTTAGTAAGCTAGACAAATTATTGAAGTTCTGCCAACATCAACAGTTTGCGTGACATGCCCTCATCATCGAAAACCAAATCAGAAGTTCAGACTAACAGATGCTGTGAGATTTTAATACACCAAACCTGCTGTGTGTTCAAGCCGGTTTGAATTGGACCCATATAAAACAACATCATAAAACAAAATGTCCACACACACACACACACACACACACACACACACACACACACCACACACACACACACACACACACACACACACACACACACACACACCATTCTGAAGTTCATCATGGTTTAAACAGGAGATTATAGCATGTGTGTAATGAAACACAAAGCACTCAAATAAGAGACTTCTTGGCACGCAACATCATTTCCAGCTCATCCTCGTAAATCAGGCCTCACGAGACCTGTGAAAAATCCCAGGAATGCTGAGTTAAGCAGAGACAGAGAAAGTGAAGGGGGAGATGAAAAGCGGTCTCATCAGTGGTGGCCTAGAAGATGTTCTTAGAGAAACCTAGACTTTAGAAGAAATCACACCTGCCTTCAAAAATACCAAAAATAAAAATAAAAAAATTAAAAAAACAATAAAAATATAAAAAAATAAAATAAATTAATAATAAAAATAATAAATAAAAATAAAATTAATACAAAATACTAGAACTACATTTTTTAACAAATTATTTTACAGCTGTTTAAGCTATGCATGTGTTCAAATTAAAAAAAAAAAAAAAAAAAAATCTCAGAAATTCCTGTTATCTTATCATAGACATACGACTGTTACCCTGTAAATTATCAACTCACTGGTATCCAGATATCAGCGCAGACAGACCACACAGATGACGACACATTAGCCATGTCAATAAAAACACCACTGCACTTTCGACCATGCCATCATCAATTACCTCATTTCCATGCTTCTGTAGAAATTCTATTTCCTGTTGCGTGAAAGTCGTCATGGAGATGGACTTCACTCTGTGGGGGGGATTCAGGCCTCGTCTAAAGAGAAGAGAAAGAGAGATATGAGATAAAATGATAACATGTTAATTAAATAAAGTGTTGTATATCGCTTGCATGGGAATTAGATTTTCTGCTCGCTGTCGCTGTAACTCTTCATTACAAACCTGCTTATAACACACAGATCTAGGACAAGGACAAAGTCAGACTGCTCGGCACCTCGCCAAGTCTGTGTGTGGAGAGAACGAGAGCGTGTGTGTGTATGAGGGGGTGGAAGAGAGTGATAGTGTAAAGAGAGAGGTGAGCTAATGATGGAACGACCGCGTTTAAGAGATGAGAGCACATAAACAGCACTAGGAAGTCGTAATTAACTGTAGGAAACTGGGTTTTCAGAGTTAAAAGTATGTCATGTCAATTAAAGAATTATGGTGGAATATGGGTCATAATTAAACCATTTTTATAAGACTTTTAAAAGGCTTTCCTATCATTCTTTACCAGAACAAGAATGATAAAATATTTAAAGCTTCAATTACACACACAAGGACTTAATCAATAATCTGTGTAAACATCGTAAAACTGTTCGTACATAAACTGCCCCACTGAAAGGAATGCAAGAATTTAGAAGGATGGTTTATAAATGAAGAATATATTTCTTTCTGCTTATTTTTTTGCTGAATAACATCCCAAATTTCATCTGTAGCTCTTATTTCGATAATACTGTTAAAAACAAAGAAAAATGTGAAAAAAAGTGTAAAAAAGAGGAAACAATATGCGCACATCCACTCAAAAGTTTGAGGTCAGTGAGACTTTTTTTTTTTTAAAGAAGTCTCTTTTACTCCCAAAGGCTGCATTTATTTGATGAACAAAGTAAAAAGAAATATTATGAAATATTACATCTTTAAAAGTCTCTTTTCTATTTTAATACATTTTAAAATAGTTTTTTTTCCCTATGATGTCAAAGCTGATTTTTCAAAAATCATTCTAATATGCTGATTTGGTGCTCAATAAACATTTCTTCTTGTTATTAATGTTGTTACCATCAAATAATGTTGTTGTTGCTTAAAATTTTTGTGGAAACTGTGACAACTGTTTGTGGAAATCATGACTTTTTTGAGATCCTATGATGAACATGAAGTTCAAAAGAACAATTTATTTGAAATGGAAATATTTAGTCACTTTATAAATGTCTTGACATTGTCTTAGTATTAAAAAGTATTAATTTCTACCAAAAACTTTCTGAACAGTACTATAACAGCCTCATGATCTCTGAATGCCCAAGAGCCATGTAAACATGTGTAAGGGCTGCCCATTAGAAAGCCTGTTTCCTTCCTGTATTTACCCTGTTAGCATGCTCAGATTTGCTCTCTAGGGATCAGAGTCTGTGTACTGCAAGACACGCCGCCTCTGCTTCTCTTACACATCCGTTTTGTTATTTCCATCCCCTGATCTCTTCCTTTTTCTTTCATCTAATGGTGCAGCTAATAACTAACAGGATGTTCATTTAGATAGTCAAAGGAACAATTTGCCCAATACTACAAATTTATCTCTTCCTCTCTTTTGCGGAACACAATTATTTTTTGGCAGAACTATTCCTTTAAGAAAAACTCTTCCATGCACCTGTATATCTGTCAGTGAGATGGGAGGGTGCATTTAGCACGTGTAAGTATGAAAAAGACATTTAACGCTACTCCGCTGTCCCTCTGTGCTGAAACGGATGACAGTTCATCTGACACCTGTCCTGAGCCACAAGAGATGTTCGAAACCCCATTCACACAAACACACCCCCTCGAAACCCCCAAAAGGCGCATACACACACACATCAACATGCCACTTCTACACTAACATTCGCTGCCTGTTTGCATGTGGGAAAGCAAGTGTGCTGGTAAATTCCCCAAAAACTATTTTCCACCTCTAGAGATGTCACCTGTTATTTCCTCTACATTATATTATGAGTGTGTGTGTGTGTGTGTCTATGGAGATGTGAGGCATTCAGTGATAAATTCTAAAGGGCATGAACAGCAAGGAATTGGTAAGATTAGACCAGGTGCTAAATTATTCACACAACCTGCTGCGGGCCATTGGCACAAAGTTGGGATTCTGTATCTGTGGCCCCCAAGAACCATTCGGGCTAAACTTCCTCAAGCTGAACATCTAACCAACTCAACGAGTCCCAAAAACTGCCTGAAACCAATAGCACCAGGAATAATTCTTCAGCAGTCTCATAGTATAATGCTTCATAATTATGCAAATGTTTTATGAATATGTATTTGCATTAATTCATTTGACAGCTGCTTAAATTCAAGGTGACTTACAGTGCATCTTACTGCAGAGGAAGTCCCTTAAAGTAACCTGAAGTGCCTTGCTGCAAAACACAATGGTATAAAAGTGAATGGGGACGGATGTGGTCAAGCTCCAAAAAGGACAACAGCTCCAAAAAGGTGATCCGTATGACTTTAGCACTATATTCCAAGTCTTATGATGCTATACACTTTTGGGGAAACAGACTGAAATGTTAAGCATTTATTTATCTTGAACAGTGTTTCTCAAACTTTAAGGCCCTCCTCTGTCAAAAACAATATTTAAAGTCTCACATCATATTCCCGCTACCAAAGAGGCTCATTTTCAAACATTTAAATTACAGAAATGGCAATATATTAAATTAATTTAATAAAAGAATTATAAATAATTAAAATAATTAAATTACATAAATACAATAACTGAATGTTCTTCACGCTTTATATTTTTTTATTACCAATTAATTTGCGATTACAGGTTTTTATTTTTTTTAAAATAAACTTTTACTAACATATAGCGATTTCTACACAAAATATTTTAGTGCTAGACTAAATGTATCTAAATATGTACATTAAATTTAAAATAAATTAAAAAATACATTAAATATAAAAAAAAAAACACTTCAGATTTAATTATTACTTAATTTTCCATTACTTTCCTAAGTCTACAAATGACAGTTTTAAAACTTCTCTTATACAGTATATCCGGTGTGTCCAGGTTTATGAGAACTGTGGTTATTAAATAAAAATAGAGATTGTTAATGGAAATAATCTGAAAAAATATTTTAGCCATTCTGGCATATTTTAAACCTACTTTAGCAAAACAAGCCATCTTGTAGCCCACTTAGAAGTGTGCTGAGGTCCCCTAGTGCAGTGGTTCCCAACCCTGGGGTCGCGACCCCCACTAGGGGTCGCTAATAATTTTCGAGGGGTCGCCAGTCGCCAATCATTTTTTTTTTTTTTAAAACAGCACGATAAATTAATTCTGATTAAAATAATTCTGAAAAAAAAAAAAATGTAAAAAAATTAAATATGACAAAAAAAAAAAATCCTTAACGCCGAGAATTTTGCAACATATCGCGAGAGTGGGAAGATACAGACGTAACTTCCAGAAAAAAAAACGAGGCAAAGAGAAAATATGGCAAAGCGGCGAGGAGAAGATAAAAATGAATGCGCTAAAAAGAAAACAAGGCCTTATTTAGACAGTTATCTTGAATTTGGTTTCATTGAAGCGATGGACAAGGTGAGAATTGAGTGTGTAATCTGTGGTGAGAGACTAGCGAATGAAAGCATGAAGCCCTGCAAACTAATGAGACATCAGAGCACCAAACACCCACAGACGGTGGGTAAACCTACAGAATTTTTCCTGAGGAAAAAAAGAAACTTGTTATGTCAAATAGACCCCAGAACATAATAGATGTTTTTACAAGAGCTGGAAATGAAAATAGACAGGCAACGGTTGCATCCTTCGAGTGCGCTCTCTTAATTGCCCAATCAAAAAAGCCACACACCATCCGGGAAACTCTGCTCAAACCCGCATGTGTAAAAATGGCAGAAATAATGTGCGGGGCACAGGCAGCTTCAAAACTAAAAACTGTACCTCTGTCTAATAATACAATAAAGCACAGAATCGACAGAATGGCAAATGATGTTGAGAACATACTGATTGAAAAGTTTAAGATGCACCCATTTTCCATCCAACTTGACGAAACGTCTACTGTGGCGGATGAAGCAGTCCTCATTGCATATGTGCAGTACGTTGATGACTCCGAACTAAAGCAGGACATACTTTTGTCGACTAATTTGTCTACAACAACACGAGGAGAAGATATTTTCCACGCGATTGACACGTACTTCACAAAGAATCAGATTCCCTATAATAATTTAGTCGCATGCTGCACTGATGGAGCTGCTTCAATGATGGGAAAAAAACAAGGGCTTCAATGCACGTTTGAAAGAAAAAGCACCCTACTGTCTTGTGTTTCACTGTATGATACACCGTCAAGCCTTGGCCAGCAAACACCTCTCTGATGAACTTAATGAAACAATGAAGACAGTTGTAAAGATCGTTAACTTTTATAAAAGCCCGCCCGGTAAACAAGCGAATCTTTGCGGAGCTGTGTGAAGATGAGGTGCATCAGACACTCCTCCTTCATACCGAAGTGCGCTGGCTATCAAGAGGCCAAGTGTTGGTTCGTTTTATTGAACTAAAAGAAAAAATAAAAGAGTTCCTGAAAATGAACAATCAGAAGCTGTTTGACGAAATGACAGATGCATTTCTCATCAGAACGTCATACTTGGCGGATATTTTCAGCCTCTATAATGAAACAAACAAGCGCATGCAGAGCGCGGATGCAAATGTGCTGGAATGCAAGGAAATTATTGACGCATTTGTGCATAAAGTGGACTTTAGGAGGAATAAGCTTATGGAAACGAGACCTACACCATTTTCCATCACTTCTTAAACAGACCGGGGGAAATTTGCCTGAATCCTTGAGCAAGGAGTTCATACTTCACATGGAACGGCTACAGAAAGAGATGACGTCACGGTTTTCGGATGTTGATGAACATGTCGCTAAATGCGCATGGGTAATGGATCCATTCACTGCGCAGGAGGAGGACCTGGAGTATTTACAAGCGGAGGACGAGCTCTTGGATATCAAGTCTAATTCTCTTCTGAGGAGATTCTTCAATGAACACGGGTACAAACGGTTCTGGCTGGTGAAAGGACCTAACGTAGCACCCAAGCTTGCGCACCATGCTACAACCAGACTCATCCTGCCATTCGCCACAACATACCTGTCCCGAGACTGCTTTTAGTTCTCTGGTAACCATCAAAACGAAGGCACGCAACAAGCTGGATGTGCACCATGACTTTCGTATGGCTGTCACGAAAATCATGCCTAATATACAATCTCTAGCCCTGGATATGCAGGCCCAGACTTCACATTAAATAGTCACATTAAAACAATTAAATAAGGGCTTTAATTCAACCAGGAACAAGAGAAAAGGCATGAAAAAACATAACTTACAATATGTAAATATTTATTATGCAGTGGTTATTGTTGTGTTTTAATTGGTGAATGTTTTTAGTTTTTAGAATGCAAAACAAAAAATACATTAATTCTCTGAATAAGTGATATTCATGTTAGTAAATTTTAATTTGCTTCTGTTTGTTCATCAGTTAAAAAGCACAGGCTGAAAACAAAAGTCGGTCATTGTGAACCCTTGCATGTTGTTACACGTTTAAGGTAATAAGTGAAATGGATAGATTTGATATTTACGCTAACAGATTAAAATGTGCTGTTATTTGCTCAACGGGTTTAGGAAAATAAATGGAATCTGTTGTTGGAAAAACTCAGTAGTTGCAAGTTGCAGTTAATTGTTTGCATTCTGGTGTTATTAAAAACTTAAACAACTGACAGTCACATTAAGCTGATGTCTATACTGGTGTATTTGAATGGGGGGGGGTCATGGGGGTCGTTAAGATTTTTCAGTGTTAAAATAGGGGTCTCTTGAAAAAAAGGTTGGGAACCACTGCCCTAGTGGGTCCTGCCTTCTCGTTGAGAACGACTGATCTTTTTAATGGACTCTTTTGCTTTCAACAGAAAAAAGAAAGTCAAATGGGTTCCTAACGACATGATGGCGATTAAATAATAACAGAATTTCCTTCTTTTGGGTGAACTATGCCTTTAACCAAAGTATCTCTAAAGTTCTTCAGAACTCTAGTGATGGATACTTTACTGGTTACAAGATAAAGTTGGCCAGTACACACAGAATGCAAACAGTTTGTATGCCTTAAATGTAACAAATTCATGGCAATGTTAAAATAATCCCAGAATTTTCTGTACAGAAATGGGATCGACCTCAAAGTGAGCGAACGGTCTCTTGTCGTCCGGCCTGCATTCTTAAAAAAGGGAGTTCCTCACTTCATCAGGCTAAAGAACGACACACTTCGCCCATGACATAGACAAGAAGCATCAGAGACCACAATGATGCCATCTTAGGGGCGGGGCTTGAAGAGACAGCTGTCCAATTTGACTTTTATGAATCAGCCACAGCCTCAAAGTCATTGAGAAATAAAAAATAAAATAAAAAATAAAACACACATACTACACAAACATGAAGAGTAGCCCAGGCCTGATCCCTCGTGTACTGGGTTACTTCCATTTGTTCAGAGGGTTTTTATTTGAGTAAGTGTTGCCACTCAGAGCAGCTTTCAAAAGAGCGCTAATGTATTGTTTTCATGTTTGAGAGGGAAAGTTTGCTAACAGTGCCTAAAGCCAATGCTTTGCCTTTAAGAGTAGCGTGTGAGAAAGCCATTTTAGCTGGTGGTGAGAAGCTCTGGCATCGACTTCACACACTGAGTGAGCCTGCAGATGCTGCATCTGGTTTCATTAATGAGAAAAGCCACGAGTGTGAGGTGTGCTTGTGCGACTGGTGGTTGTATCCAGGTTGTGTGTGTGTGTGATGATGATGCTCTGAGCAGGTGGATGATGGGCTCGGGGAAAATGGGTCAGAAACTGGGCGAGTGGCCAGTCTCCACATAGTAATAATGTATGGCAAACAGAGAGAGAAATACACAGTTTTGTGAGGTCTGTGTGTATGAGAGTTTACTCAATACTCTAGTTCCTCTTAAGAAATCACTGTAAACAAAAAATGCTCAAACCTCTGAAACCCACACACACACACACACACACACACACACACACACACACACATTAAAAAAGCATCTGTCAATGCATGTCTGGAGAAAAGTAATAGGACAGACTACTGTTCAAAAGTTTGGTGTGAGTAAAAGATGTATATATATAAATATACCATTTAAAAAAATAATAATAATATTAGTCAATCCTGAAAAAGATGTAGCTTATCACTATTTCCACAAAAATATTTTAAAAGCATCATGTGACACTGAAGACTGAACTACTGAAAATTCAGCTTTGCCATCAAATATGATTTTTTTTTCTTACAATTATGAGAGACTTATAAAAATAATATTTACATGTGGCATACCAAATAACGGCCTTTAGCCATGATATCACAATACAGCATGGCCTTGAGTGCCTTATCGTGTTTACAAAACGGTTACTGCTTAATATAAAAAATTACAACATTTTATGAAGCAAAGATAAAAAGCTAAAGAGGCTAAAAATGAAAGGATAAATGCAATTTAGATGTATATAGATTATGTATACAGAGTAAAGTATAAAGAGTACTACTACTGTACTGTAAACTACAGTTTTTTTTTTTTTAATGGATGATTTCTACAATGGCAAACCAGCCAACAAGAAATGCCACATGCCTAAACAGTAGCGTGTGGCACGAGGTGATGATCAAAATCAAGACAAGACTTGCGGTGGCTGATATATCAGAGACTACGAAAACAAAGGTGAACTAGATAGAGAGAACAGGAAAGAAAGAAAAAAAAGAAAGAAAGAAAGAAAAGTAGACTATGTGGGTAAACGATAGAGTGTGAGAAAGGAGAAAGAAAGATAAAGCAAGAGAGTGAAAGTGAGTGAGAAAAGGAAGATAGAAAAGAGAGAGAGAGAGAGAGAGAGAGAGAGAGAGAGAGAGAGAGAGAGAGAGAGAGAGAGAGAGAGAGAGAGAGAAATGGACCCACCCTGTGCTGGAATGTGTTTACCCAGTAACTGACCCCTCCATAAAACTAAGAGGGAAGGGTTTGTGGGTAGCTTGACTTCACCCAATCTCTACTCAGGTAACGCTCCTCTTTCTCAGACCAAAGACCTGTGCTCCTGCTCAGAGATTCATGAAGGGGAATCACAGTTGAGATCAGTGGTCAGCATACATACACATACAGTATCGGGTGAATTCAGGTAAATTAGGTCTATTTTGGACACTGAGAAGAGTATTTTTGTTTAATTCACTGTAATTTTCCCTATATAAACAACTAAATTTTAGCACTAATGATGAAACAAATTTTTCACAATACACAATCATAGCATAAACTGTGAGTGTAGCAATGGCCTTTCACACAAACACACAAGCACTGACGTAGCTCTGAGGTGAGAGGACAATGTGTACTTCCTGTCCTACTGTTTCCACTTCCTGTGCATGTGCAGACCACATGCTGCTGATGGTGCAAATACTTGACAAAGACTTCCTGTTCAAGAAACTTACATATTCACTGATGGTCATATGTACAAGCCAGAGAATGGCCAGAGTGATTATAAATTCATAGACGAGTGTGTGCGATTAAAGTTCAGATCAGATATTAGTCACTAACACAGAACTGAAGAAATCAAAGCGATTTGATAAAAGTGCTGAGGCAGAGGATGAAGAATTTTCAATATGGGATAAATTAGATGTGTAACACTTTAGGGTTAGGATATAGAATAAAATAAAGGATATAATAAATAAAATTAGCCAATGATATTTCTCATGTTATTATGGCTGATAACAGATAAATGGCTAATATTGAAAAATATATAGATTTTACCTTAATAAATAAAATAATATGATGAATCACTAAGATGAATCACTTTAAATATAAAAGTATGACAAATAAATAAAATCAGATTTGCATTTATTTTGAGAGTTGCTAAAGATTATATTTAACAGTGTTTTTACATAAGTGTAAGATTAACTAAATATGAAAAAAAATAAAATATGTATAAAGTGCTTTTAGCATGCATTAGCATGCACAATTAAAATCCAATATCAATGGATACGTTTTTTTAATCAGCAATGTGACACCAAAATACAGTACATCCCTAATTTCTGACAAAATTCAGTCAAAAATGCTTAATCTAATGCATTTAGACTCATTTCAGCCCATAACTGAAAAGACTTGAAAAACACTGTGTAAAAGCAGCATGGCCAAATCTACACTCAGTTCTCCTGGATTAAAACTGGGAATCACTGGCACACTTGTGAATCCGCCAAAGCCAGAGGACCATCTCCCCAAGTAAATGCCCTAATTAAATCCAACACCTAATAGCTTATACATTAATAGCTTAGCACGTTAATCGTTCACTTTTCCATAACCAACAGAGAAAAGTGCATACATTATGCTTTTAACTACTATGTCCTTTTAGCTAAACATAAGGTGGAATAAGGTTGAAACTGCTAAACGCAGAAGTCCATATTAAAAAGTACAACACAAGTCAAATATTTGCAGACTGTTTATAAGGAGACTCCCATGCTTTGGCTGTCTGACAGCGAGCAGCATCTCTCTGGTGATACTGAAGTCATTTTAGAAGCTGGTGCTTAGAAAAGAACCTAATTATCTCCCCTGATGGAGTTTACTAGGACGGTCACCGTTCACAGACACTGTCAGCAATGCAAGGACAACTATAGAAAATTAGGATACTTATAAATGCATAGCAATAAGAGAGCACTGAAGGATTGAGCCCTGAAAACCCAAAAAACATGCAATTTTGCACTTCTGGTTTCATCGTCCTGAAGTCAATGGGTTTTTGGTTCAATGCCTGAAATGAGGTCTGTGGTTAACACAAGATCAACATATTTTCACGTAGCACCCCACAATTTTCACGTAGCACCAGAAATTTTCCTTTCTCTTTGGAGTGTTACAAGCTCTTTGTGAATAAAGAAGATCTGTGAAGTTGCAAAGATTAAAGTCTCAAATCCAAAGAGATATTCTTTATAAAATTTGAGACTCGTCCAAGGCCCCCTAAAACAACACACGCCCCCACATATCTACGTCAGTATGTGGTAAGATTTGCATAACGCTGCCCAGATGTTCACGCAAAGAAAGAAGGTGAATCTTTTATTCTCGTTGTATTGTTGTTGGCGCTGCCGCCATGTCGTATAGACGTTGTGTGTTTCACTGTGAAAGCAAAACTACGTTGTTTGGCCTTCCAAAAGAGGACGATATCTGCTTTGTCATGCCTGGAGCTGATCTGTGCTGGTCGCAGAGGAAATACATCAACTTTGCACTGTGGATCGCTGAATCGGCTTTCACCATGGACGAAGCGCCGTCCAGCCCGGGGTCATCACATGTGGTTGCTGCAAGCAAAAGGTCCGCTCCTTCGTAAAATCCGCCTGCCGCACTGTTCTCAAGCCGCCCGCCTCTGCTCACTCAAGCCGGCCGCGGCTCACTCTAGACCGCTGTTTCATTGAAAAAGCGAAACTGCTTTGTTTCTGCCTTCCAAAAGAAGACACGACTAGAAATCATGTTTATTTGACGTTTATAATGGGTTTCATGTTTATGTCTCGTCGCTCCGGCCGGACAAGGCATCACAATAATAAGAGGCGTAACATTTCCATCACACACTTGAGGCATTCAGCCACTGAAAACACGCAAGATAGCTGGCCAATCACAGCACACCTCGCTTTTCAGAGCGATGAGCCTTGTAAAAATCGACGTGTTTCAGAAGGCGGGGCATAGAGGAGAAATAAAAATGTACAGTATGTGGAAAATAATGTGTTTTTTTTAAACCTTAAACCGCATAAACACATTTCATTACACCAAATACAAAAAATAATGTTCTTTTTAGCAGCATCATATGACCCCTTTAATTTAAATGACATGGAAAAAGTGGCTTAATAAGTGGTTAAAAGAGACTTCAGAGGCTGTCACGGATATTAAACATTTTCAAAAGCTTAATGGTGGTGGCGTTGAAGTCTGGTGACCAATGACCATGTTGTAATTTTTACCGCCTCACTTTAGCTTTTTACTTCTAATGATTGTATTTAGGCTTCAAAATCCATTTGTGTTCATTTGGGAAGATTATCTCAATGAACAACACGTGTGAGAAGCATGAACTTTTATTGTTCACAGCAGAACTTACATTCTGCAACAATCCAAAACCCAATGGAAAAATCTTAGTTGCTTTTTGTCGACAGAACCAGCCTAAATACATTATCCCTTATTAACATTTTAGTTAGTTTAGTTTTATGTCTACCAGACTGATCCACCAAGACAACTAACTATCAGCCCTCCCAGCTGGGCTCGGGCTTGTTCAAATATACCAAACACCACTTCCAAATGAACTAACATGATCTCACCCCTCGCCTCACTCCAGGACTCCAGAGGAGTTCAGCTAGAACAACAAACTCATATTTCTTTTATTTGCTCAATCGATCGCACCCATCGCACTATCCTCTCCTCTGCCTTCTGGAGAATTATTGACCGTTCTTTGTAATTTTGTAGTGAGGTCACTCAGGTACTTACAGGGAAAGCAGATGGACCCATACCGCACTAAAGTACGATCATTTATCAATAGCTTTACTTGGAAACAGTGACATTATATCTCACTGTTTGTTGCATTTCTCTCTGAAGTACTTACAGGGAAAGCAGATGGATCCTGTACCCTCATGGGATACAAAGAGAGATCATTCTCAAACATCTTTTTGACTTTTAAAGAGTAGCTCATATGTTACTTTTTGGACTCAACACAATTACAAGATTCCTCTAAAAACTCAGAGATTCGAAAAGAAGCTCAAGTCTAGCAGAATGGTCTCGAAACCCATTTTTTTAAGCAAACCCATGAGACCTACCTAATTATTTTTCAGACATGACTAGTTCAGACTCTACGAGACAATTCAATATCAGAAACACAGACATGAAGAACTAACGCAACCAATTCAGACTCTTCATCAAGACCTTCAGCTACTGAAAATGTGCATTATATGAAAAGTATGCATTTAATATCACCTAATTTTCCAGCGATTCTCAAACGATTCGTTCGAAGCAGTTCAAAGATTCAGTCTCTCTATACCCCTCCTTTCTGTGAGCCTGCTCTGCTCTGATTGGCCAGATGGCCTTATCTGTTGTGATTAGTCTACAGCGTACAGCGCGTGTCGATACGCCTATTTCAATAGTTCAAACGCTCTATAGAAAATATAATCTATAATATAATATTTATCATACTTATAGATACTGATTCAGTGGAGCAGTTGGTCCAAATAAACAGGAAACTGATCCATCTTTCAACAGAAAGCGTTTTGTGAATCCCGTGTTGAACACCCCGAGATTAGAGAAGCAGACAAGTTGTTCGCTGCCGGCCAACGAAGAACATAGGCGTGAATTATGCAAATGTGTTACACCGTGTAGCCGTCACACAAGTGGGATTCGAATAACTAACGACTCGTTTCAGCTGATCAGAGTCAATTCTTTATTTTGGGCGACAATAACTTTATTTATCGTGCACTTTCAGCTTTACAACTTTGCAGATCGTTTGCATTCACATACAGCTACATAACACACTGCATAAAATGCAATATTGGAAATGGCATAATAGGGGCACCTTTATTTAGGGAAGCATGCTGTCAGCTTCACAGATGCAATGAAGGAACGAGGTCGGCTTATTTACTTTAATTCAAGAAACTCTCCATCACATACTTGCAGGATGACTCGAGCGATTTGAATTTAAAAAGCATTATTTTAGAAGCATTTCCAACTCTAATCCAAAATCCCCTGCAGATGCCTGTTACACAACAAGGCTGAAATTCTATCTATCTATCTATCTATCTATCTATCTATGCAATCTAAAACACAATGGCACTTTTAAATGCATCTTTCAGTGGAGATTCTACCAATGGCATGTTTCAGCATTCATTCATGATGCTTATCAACTAACAAGGGAAAATGAATTACATGGAAAAGGACTTCCATGTAAAATTCTAAACTAAACAAGAAATTCAACATCTTAACAACAAAGCAACCACAGATCAGGATGACCATACATGTTATCCACAGTAGACGTTTTAAATCTTCCAAACACCACAGACCCCCAAATAAAATCATTAAGGCCCTCCATCCTTAAATTTAAAAGCCAGCTTTTTATTTTCATTGAGCAAAAAAAAAAAAAGATTAATACTATGAAAAATTAGAATTATAAATATGCATTTTTTTTTGGGGGGGGGGGGGGGATTTACATTTCTATTTTTTTCTACTATTACTGTACTTTTATTTATTGAAACATTATAATCAATTTATTTTATTAAAATTTGTTTATTTCGAAGTATTTAGTTAGATGTAAAAATAAATGAATAAAAATAACAAATAATACGAATGGGATAAACTATCAAAATAAATTAATATATTCACAAATATTGCAACGATACATCAATACAGTACTATATTGAGCAGACAGCAAGATTGACTGATTGATAAACAGATACATTAAAAACTATCTATCTATCAGAAGGTCTACCTAACAATTAAATTTAGTACTGTACTTTAAGATGCATTATTTAAATCATTTTTATTCATTTGTTTTTTAACACTGATTTTTTTCGAAACGTTTTCACAGATCCCTTAGCACTCCTCTGACCCTTACCATGCAAGTGAAGTATAAATTCAGCTTCATTATTGTCAAGCCCTCCGCTATCAGGACAAGACTGCAGGGGGGCACACACCCTTTGCCACATGTCACCATGTGACTATCCAGCTCTTCCACATGCTGACTAGAGGTTTATAGAGGGTCTGACCATGCTCCTAGATAAGACAATGCAGGGCATGAGTATGAAAAGACCAGAGATATGCCTACAGGTAGCTACTCAAGTCTGATGACATGATGTTCCTGCATCAGCCCAACCACCCACCCTAAATACAATTTACCGACAGATTACCAACCCCCATAAGACAACAACCCATTTGACTCACCCTTATTTACATTTAAACCCCCTAACAATGACATTTATGTTAATGGAGCAACAGCTGGGTTGAAACAATTGGTTTCAAAGCCTATAAAGCTGCCTAACTAGACATGTTTAAGGCATAATGCGTTGTCTAGCTAGGCAGCCCGCTAGGTTTTGAGGCACAGTCAGTGTGTGACTGTGAAATAAAGAGGCTCAGACAGAGACAGACAGGAGGGTGGCTCACAGGATGCCTGAGCAGGAGGTGCAGACGAACGAGCCCACGGTCATGTTGGCGTAGGTCGGGCCGCGCTGGTCGCAGTCGAAGCACTTTCGGTTGGGCGCCAAACTCGTCATTTCCCGCAGCATCTTCAGGTGTTTTTCCTCCTGTTTTCGCTTCGCGCTGGCTGCCATGGCCGGAGCCGTTAATATAGCGTCGGTCAATTAAAAAAAATTAAATAAAAATCCAATATGTGTTCCTGGGGAAATATTAGACTGGAGCTTCCTTTCAAACGTATCAACGGGAAACGGGAAGGTAACGTTATAGGACGGACCGGAGCTCTTCAGAAGGGCCTCACGTTTCGCGAACAACGGGCGAAAAGCGCCGTAGTGAAGAGAGGAGGGTCCTGAGCGCAGGCACTTTCTTTAACGGCCAGCCTGCCCACTCTACTTTCACTGCCAGTGCCATAGCCCTCCCACTCTATGTTCATTTTAACACAACTACCAACAGGGGGCGAGTACTAACAATAAGTACTCAACGGAAGAAATACCAAAGGGCTCAATGCTAAAACTGTCTATAAGTTTTGTTGTGCGGTGTAAATCTATATGGAAATATAATAAATATACACTCATTAATATTTTTGCTCAATATTCGTAATTATAAGTGAGAAAAAACTTTATATTTTTGTGTAACAGGGCTAACAATTGTATAAAGCTACTAGCACTGGAGCGAAAACTCTGGAACGGTAAAGCGAGTAACCAATCACAGGCGCCACCTAGGATCACGTGACCACAATCGAGCCCCGCCCAGAAAACTTCTCGAGTGCTCGTTCTCGCCTTCATTTAAATATTCTTAACCAGCAGCGCCCTCTAGAGGAACACATGGACGCAACACAATAACAACCAGCTCCAATTCTCTGCAAGAGTGACCTAATTCAGGGGATTTGGCTCGCTGAGGACATGAATCGACTTTATTAATCACCTTTTGTTTTTAGGATGGCCATGGATATGTATAATGAAGTGATAAATGAGGCTGCCTAAATTAAATAAAAGAGTTTTGTGTTGCATTGGCCAAATGCTGTGTGGGTGAGACTGGGGCTAGTTGTCCCATTTTACTCCAGTGAATATTTTTCCACGTTTTTTAAAGGCATATGCCTTGAAGTCTTGACTACCCACACTTATTACCTTATGTGACAGGGGAGTGGAAGTTTTGTATGTTTGCACAAAAAATGGGATTTAGATTATATGGAATTGCCACATATATCTAATATACACCGTAAAAAAATTCTAAGCAGTAAATAAAACCAAGATTATTGGAGTATGCAATTATTTCTACTAACAATTTGTATGAAGACTATTAAGTTAAACTCCAAGTGACAGATTGGATTAAAGGAAATTCATTTTATTAAGTTTCACTGGCATTTAAAACATGAACATGGTGGTTTGCTCATCAGGGTTCATTAAGATTACAGATGTAGCAAGATGTAAAAAACGGTAGGTTGAATACTGTAAGATAAAAAAATCTTCAAACATAACAGAAGAGCTGTTATCTGCATGTCTAATCACCGCTCGTGCTGGCCAGCTTAGACTTAGATGAGTCAAACATCTTTATGGTGGCCAACTTTGAACCCCTGTGCAAAACCAGTATCCATGACAACACAAAAAGATATATTCAGACAGAACACTTCAAATGGAACATTTTGTTCAGAACTTTTATAAGCAATGAAGCTTACCATTTATATACATCAACAATATGCAGCAACAGAATATGTAAAGAATGTGCACCTGCAAATAGACGTATATGATGTTTTTAATTATCATAGTATGTGGTACATCAAGAGTTTCAATCTTTCTGGGATATTAAATTGGACTCCAGTGACCCGATAGACACATTTCAGCAAATTAAATCCAGTTTCAACTTAAATAAGCAGATGATGATGATGAATGTACATATTTTGGCTATTCAAAACGTGTCCCACCGGAATCTGCTCTTCAAGCCACGGTACAACACACTGACCGCTGGAGTCTGTCAGTTATCTGCTGGAGAGAGCCTGTGCGCTGGGCTTCTGAAGCTGCTCACGGGGGGCAGTGAAGTCCCACGGCCTGCGGTTCTCAGTGAAGCCGTAGAGTTTCCTCAGAGCCACGCGCGCTGCCTCCTCTTCGGCTGCTAGGACAGTCTCTCCTGGACCCTGAGCCAGCAGCTTACGGTCACTGACGCAAAAAAAGATTTGGCATTTTAAAAATCAATCAAAAACCTAAACTGAGAAAAGTATTGATTATTTGCCATAGCAGTGTGTCTGAAATTGTTTACTGGAGTAGAGACCAGAATAAATCTGACTCGACCCTGAGATCAACTAGAGCTTTATTTTCAGACTGTGGAGAATATAGATCAGGGTTTAGATATATAGCACTGTGACACTACACAATGCTTTGTAAATGTTCATTTTCTGTTCCTAACTTAACTGAAATTAACAATGACCTCATGCAGCTTATTAACCCTTGTGTGATACCTGTAAAGCCCGACGAAATAGAGAGGGAGGACGGTACTGGCGCCAGCAGACCGGATGAGACGGGGCTCGGGTAGAGCTATACCTTTACGGCTCAGTTCTTTAACCAGTAGCCCCATGGGATCAACCACTTTCCACATGTCAAACAGATCTTTCCCTATTAGCTGAGTCACCAGGAAATCCTGCAAAACCACACACCCAACAGATGGATTAACAAGTGCACAAAGATTAGGGTCTGTAACACAAATGATATAATATAATGTAATGTAATGTAATATATAGGAATGGCCATTTTTGGAAATTTCTCATTTCGATCATCGACAGGTTTCAAAAACGAGTGACTTTATGCCAATAAACTGAAGCCTGTTCTATGACACATCCTATGATATTAATCAGATAACTTAGATACATAACATAGATGTAACATTACAACTTGTATCTGCACAAAAGGATGCAAATGCCAGTGAACTTTATGTTACGCGCTATAGTGTGAGAGAGCTCCCTCCGTGATGCGCTTTCATGACAGCGCGCTGAAACACGAGTAAGGAAAGCAGACAGTTTACTATAGATTTCAATTCTATAAAGTTCTAATTATAATGCTGTTTATGAAATGCCAGTGAACCATGCTTCTCTCTTCTCACGTCTATACTTTGGACCGCATGCTCTTTCAATCAGAGCTCAGAATGCTGCCCAAAGTACAGCTATAACCAATCAGAAAATACAAAAATAAATTATAACATTATGTAATATAATATAACAATTAAAAATATATAATAAAACAGAAAACTTCTATAATTACATATAATTAGAAATTTTATTTTTAAAATTAATTTGACATTTTACACACACTTATTATAAATAATGTATATTAAAGTAATCTCTCTCTCTCTCTCTCTCTCTCTATATATATATATATATATATATACACAATTCTTAAAAAAATAAAACACACACACACACACACACACACACACACACACACTTTACCACTTTGAAAGCTTACACACTAAACTCTGCCAAGCCAAAATAAAAAAAATACTAAAATTAAACAAATATAAAATTATTATCATTATAATGATGTCATCACAATGTTACTGTTTTACTGTGTTTCTGGCCAGATAAATGCTGTCATGGTGAAAATATTATAATATAATATATAATAACAATCAAAAATATACAATAACATATAACCATTCTATAATTATATAATTAGAAATGTTTTTTCAAATTTATTGTTAAAGTTCACACACATAAATAATATATATACAAACAATTATTATAAATAATTTTATAAAAAAGTTAACTTTAAGAGGACTCTTGTCTTACTCTAATGAAAAGGCCGGCTCGCACAGACCCACTGCTCTGCTCCAGAGCACCAATCACAGCGAAGAACGTTCCTTGCAGGGTTTCATCTGGAACAGGAAACTCTGCACTCATTGTCAAATCCTCCAATGCGAGGTTCCGTGCGACGTGACACATGACCTCTGACCCTGTCAGGTGGCCCACGACGGCTGCCACACCCTCCTCAGGGAGGCTGGGAAAGCTGCCCCTGCACCAGTCACTGAGGAAACCCTGTACAAAACAATGGAAAGAGAGGAAGGTGAATATCATACCGATTTTTGCGCATGAGACTCATCAGTGTTCTCACCTTTGTGAACTCCTGACCGTGCACACACAGCTCGCCGTTGTCTTTCAGGTTGAGGGCGGTCGTCTCCAAATCATGGCCCAGCGCTCGCCTCCTCTCCTCCTCAGATCGCAGGTAACACGTGTTCACAAACGCCGTCTTCAGAAGCTCCAGAGAGAAACGCTCCTGCACTCGGGCACCGAAAGCCTCCACTTCAGCATGATAGTCGAAGTTTGTCTGCTGGGAGCTGACGGGAAGAGAAAAGAGGATTAAAGAGGTGCAAATGAAATAACGTAACGTAAAAAAAATATCCTTGTGGGGAAATTTGGACCCCACAATGTAGCATAAACAAGTACACACACACTACTGTGTAATTTGATGTCTATGTTTATACATTAAAATACAATAATAATAAATTAAATGATTAATTTTTGGGTGAACTATCCATTTAATAAGGTTTATCAATGCCAATTATTTCAAAAGGCTTAAGAAAAGATAAGATATATTAAGATAAGCTATTATATATATATATATATATATATATATATATATATATATATATATATATATATATATATATATATTCCTCAAACCAATCAATAGTATTAATAATAGTACTGTATGTACTGCCATCACGTTTTTCTTTCAAAAACAACATGCTCCTAGTCTAAAACGTAAAAATATAAATAATTCTTCGAGTATCAGTCATGCATTCTCATTACCGCAGTGTATACTTTATTAAATTCAGAGAAAAGCCTTTAATTGATAGGAAATTATTAAAAATGTGCTAATATTTCAGCCCCTAACAGATGACAAGTTAAAGTAACTTCTAGAATGCACGAGGCAACACATCTGCAGGTTTAGTGGTCACAATACAAACAACTGAAGAGAAGAAAATTCTCAAAATATCACCAACAATCTCATTTATCCGTACACTGATCAATACATAATGCGTTTATATTAATATTTACTGACTATACTCAAAACCTAGTGTGTTGCCTATCTAGATAGCATTTTTTTGGGATCACAGACATGCTCTAAAAATCCTATGACGCTGAAATATATTATCTATGTAGGCAGCTCACTATGATTTGAGACACAGCCGGAGAGTATCACAAGTGGCCTTGAGATGTTCTACTGACCGTGGCTTTGGAGGTGGAGGTCCCTCCATCTTTCTCTTCCTCTCCATGATGAGCGTGTAAGCCTTCATCCATCTCTTCTTCTCTCTGACATGTGTAAGCATCACTCCTCTGCTCACATAATGGAAATGCAGAGGTAATACAGCGCGACTCACGAGCGCCCTGCACGCCGCCATACAGCCGCGACCTCACTGCGCAGTCTGCGAAAGAGCACTGAAAGCGGGAGGGAAGCTGTCCACAGCGCCGCCACGTGTCCGGAGCGCTGCGTTTGTGCTGTTTGTCAAGGCGGACTCCATAGAAATCAATATGACAATCACTTATTAGTACAATATAAAAAGTATGAATAACCATGGTACTTAATATAAGTGCTAGTGTTGTTATTTGTTAATTAAAACTACACCCCCCCCCAGTAAATACAATAATGCTGATATAAATTAATACATAATTATTATATGAAAAATGTAAATAAAAAGAGATATAAATATTTGAATATAAAAAAAATATAAATATACAAAATATACATATACAAAAATATATAAATATTTGATGAAAAACTTAAACGTAAATAAAAACACTGCCTTGGCAACTAACTGAAATAAGCTAATACAGTTACTAGATACTACAGTTACAACAAATAAACTGAAATGAATATAATTAAATCTATATGAAAAAAAAGTCAGAATCACCTAATAAAATTTACTAAAATTGGTCAAACCTAAAAACTAAATAAAAGTTAAAAAAATATTAATAAATACTATAATAGTATAAATAAAATAGCACTAAGTACATATTTTCTGGTTTTATTATTCTTTTTTTTTTTAACTTTTAATCTGTCATGCTTAAGAACAAAAATTATACTTCATCTTCAGAAATTAAACAAACAAGCAAATCCAGAAGATTAAAAGCAGACAAGATTTAGTGCAGTTCACTACTGTTGTCATTTATTCAAATAAAAGCATTTGTAATACAGTGTTCATGGCTCTGTGAGAGGAAAACAGAATGTGTATCATTTCAGTAATATCCTGCAGAAAAAACAACATCAGCATATTACAATTATGTACATAAATAATGACCAGGACTTAACAAGTATGGTTTCTATGTTGATGCAATTAACATACAGATGTACATAATATACCTAAAATCACAACAGTCCGTAAATATTCTTATTATTATTATTATCAATACATGATTACACCCAAAGCTCAAAGACAGGTGAAGTAATATATACATCTGGTCATGCTTGACTTAGCGCAAAAAAACAAAAACAAACAAAAAAGTAATTAAAAATGTACAAAACCAAGAAAAAGAATAATTGTACAGTATAAACACATATTTATAATAATAAAATGAAACCAGACAAACCCAAAACACACAACACAAAAGCTATCTCTGACTTCACCGCTCTTGCAGTGAAGAAAATAAAACATTTTAGCCATTAAAAAATAAGGCTAAGGTTTGACACGTATAACAGAGGGGCGGAGTTTTGGTTTTGCCCCTCCCACATTGCAGAGTCCATGTAGCTTCAGCGACGGAACCAAACCCAGCTGTTGATGAGCCAGAAAGCTACAGTGATGGAATACATGATCATTTCTCGCTTGACTCTCTCTTTGTTCTCCTCCTCCAAGAGCTGCAAACGCCGGTTCAGCTTGACAATCTGTAATGACAAGAAATCACAGAAATGAATAAATCTCTCAGGTCATGTTGTTGTGCAATTCAGGTCAAAGTAATGCACAATTACACAGACTACTGTTTAAAAATATGGGGTCAGCAAGATTTTACTGAAAGAAATTAATACTTTTATTCAGCAAGGATGCATTAAATTGATCACAAGTGTGAGTAAAGACGTTTATAATGTTAAATACATAAAGAGTTTTTTTGTACTGTTTTGTATTTTTGATAAAATAAATGCAGTCTTGGTAAGCCTAAGACACTTTCTTTAAAACATCTGAATGGTAGTGTTCATAAAATGTGGCTTTTTATTATTCTTTTACATGGATTTTTTTAAAACCCTGTACAATATTTAAGAGCAGAATGATACCTGTCTGCGTAGAGATGTGGCGTCCACAACAGCCATGTCGTCTGCTCCTCCCTCCAGAGTCGAGTCCAGTGTGGCCAGGGCATGCCTGTCAAAAACATTATTCCATTTCATAAGATACTGAGATTGCATTGAGAGGACAGAGAGAAAAACAAACCCAGAGAAAAAAACCAGATGAGAGGGAAGAGATGAGAGGAAGTTACCTGTTGTCATGCTGGGGGTTAGAGAGGGTTGAACCCCCTCTAAGAGATGGCTTGCTGACAAGCGGATATGGAGAAAATTAGAGAGTGAAAGGACAAAAGAAGACATAGACAGACAGACAACTTTAATAACACACACTTCAACTGGTATATAGTATGTATATAGCTACTGCAGGAGGTCTTTGTCTCGCAAACCATGTCAACATTTTCTAATCAAATAAACCTTGCAAAAGAAATTATGATTTTATGGTAAACCAGCCAACTGCACAGACGTAAACACAAAAAAATTAGCCTTATTTTCAGACAGTGGTTTTACTCAAACCTACAGTTGAGTTTAGTGCCTGTCAGTGGAACAGAAGTTAATGTCATTCTGAAAGCTACTAATGAGAAGCCAAGCAGGTCACAGGGCACAGGAAATGAGCTCATGAATACCAACTGTGCAGGTATTCACAGAAACCAAATTTAAAGAAATGTCCTGTATTCAATTTAAGGCTGTTTCAATTCACAGCATTTGTGGCATAATATCGTTTACCAAAGGAAAAAAAAGGGAAATATAAGAAATGTTTCTTTGGCAGAAAATCAGCATATTAAAATGATATCTGAAAGATTACATGGCACTGAAGACTGGAGTAACTAATGGCTGCAAGAAATTCAGCTTAAAGGAATACTCCACCCCAAAATGAAAATTTTGTCATTAATCACTTACCCCCATGTCTTCTGTATCATCCGCGCCACAAGGATGCACTGTTTTCTTTCAAATAAAAGCTAAATACACGTATAAACAGCGCATCCTTGAGGCGCGTCTGATACAGAAGAGCATACAGTGATATGGAGAGACACAGAGGAGACTGTTGACAAAGTAAATATAGAATAAAGTCGTTATTTTAGTTTTCTTCGCTTACAAAAAGTGTTCCCGTCGCTTCATATAACCCAGATTGCACGTCTGATGGCAGATGGAGTATTCTGACGACGACTTTCATAACTTTCCTGGACCTTAACACTGGTATTTACTTGCCAGTCTATGGGACAGTCACAGGCCTCCCGGTTTTCATCCAAAATATCTTAAATTGTGTTCCGAAGACGAACGAAGCTTTTACGGGTTTGAAACGACATGGGGGTAAGTGATTAATGACAAAACTTTCATTTTGGGATAGAGTATCCCTTTAAATTACATCTGCTAAATGAATTACATCACAGCAATAAATTACTTTTTAAAATGTTACAACAACAGTTACTTCAAATTGAAATATTATTTCACAATTGTACTGTTTTCTGTATTTTTGATCAAATAAATGTGCGTCTGTGTATATTTTAAGGAATAATACAGTAGTAAAATATAATAACATAAGTTCTTGCGTAACCAAAAATACAGCCTTTTTCTTAATTTATATCAAATGATAAAAATATATATATAATTTTTTTAGTGGCAATCATGCCACAAATGCTGTCAATATAGATTCAACTTGTAAAGAACACAAACATTTCTTTATAAACTATACAGCGATGCCAAAAACTGCTTGTGTATAAATTTAACTGAAATCTTAAAGCTCAGGGGAAAAAGAAAGGATTCCAACAAAAGAGAAAGAAATAAAATCTTGTGCGCATTTCTACTCATGCTAAACATAAAACCCCAAACCGAGAGGCGGAGAGAGAATTTGAGTTTAAGAAAGCAGCGTGTCCACATCCAACAGCAAACAACACTGGGATAAAGCTGTCGTTTAACAAACTACCTCCTAAAATTTTATTATGTAGGGTTTTGTGCTTTGTGTTTGTCTGTCAGTGCATATTCTCTCCGAATCAGTTTGTTATCAGAATGACACGTGAACATCTATCAGTCGTAGAGGACTTTGTTCCTGGATTAATCTGATTAGTTAATCGGTGAAGCAACAGCTAATTTAGCCTAAAGTCAGTCTCTCAGGGCAGATTCAGGGGTCTGATGTCAAAGGTCACCTGCGCTGGTTCTCGTCCAGGACCTCCAGGACCTGCTGGTAGGCCCGGCGTGTGGTTGACTGGATGAAGGAAAGGACGCCGCGGGCACTGAAGAGGTTATACCCATCCTCTGCACCACCGAGAGGAGCCATAGTGCGCAATGCAGCAGAGGGGGAGGAAGTCATACTGACCGAACCAAAGAGAAAGAGAGAGAGAGAGGGGAGGGGGTAACGAAAGAACAAGAGAGGAAAAGTAGAAGATACAAGTGAGAGAGAAAGTCAAACAAATTTGAGGTTTCAGAAAGAAGGAAATAAAAGGAGAAAGAATGAAATAGAAGTTGGAGGAAGAAAATAAAGACTGCAAGAGATGGGCAACAGCCTCACCATATATACAAAAGGTCACAAGCCCAAACAAGCAAACTCTCATCGTTTTAACAACACAAACACACAAAGCAGTCTCTGAGTACCACAACCTCAAAAGCAGATTTGAAACGGCTGATCTCACATCAGACTAACGATGAGGCCGTTTACTGAACCATATAATCCATCTACACTAATCCAAACAGACACAACTTCATCTCGGAGATCCATAAAGTGGTCTGCTTTAAAAATAGTGCACATCAAAAACAGCTCAGGCATTTTAAAGGTGAATCTCATGTCCAGGTCACATTTCACCAGCCTCATTTTTCCAAAAAAAAAAAAAAAAAAATTGAGGGATTTTTATTTATTTATTATTAATTAAGCACATTTATTCATGCATCATGCATCCATTTTTTGTTATTTTACAATCTGTATGGAATAAGGGTATATATATAGATAGATAGTTTTATTTAAAAAAAAGAAGTTGTTATTGTATAGTGCAATAATATTTTTATATTATATCCTTTAAATTGTTTAAAAAAATGTTTAAAAAATAAGCTTTGTTATCTTTAAGCAAATATTAATTCGCTCTTTCTTTTAATTTTTGAGGTTAAATAAGACTTGGACATGTTCTTGACAGGTTTTGTGTAATTAATTACTGATGTAATGGTGATCAAGTGTATTGACGATTTTGTGTACTGTTAATTCATTTAGTTCATTTAGTTATTGTATTAGTTAATATTGTTAAATAATTAAATACACTACAATTCAAAGCTTCAGGATCGGAGGGTTGAGATGGTCTCTTATGCTCACCAAGCATGCATTTATTTGATTAAAATACAGTTAGAGATATTTTTTATTTTTCTATTTTAAAATGTAATTTATTCCAAAGCTGAATTTCCAGCAGCCATCACTCCAATGCTCAGTGTCACATGATCCTTCAGAAATCTTTCTAATATGCTGATTATTATCAATGTTGTAAACAGCTGTGCTGCTTAATTTTTTCATAGAAACTATGACACTTCTGTTTGAGGATTCTTTGATAAATAGAACATCATTTTTTCAAAATAGAAATCACCATAAATATTCTTACAGTCATTCTTGATAAATTTAATGCATCCTTTCTAAGTTAAATTATTAATCTCTTATGTACTGACCCTAAACTTTTAAAAAGGTAGTGTGCATATGTTATATATATATATATATATATATATATATATATATATATTATATTTATATATATATATATTGTTGTTTTTTACTAAAACTAAATTAAGAGTAAAATCTGATAAAACACAGTTTGGCTGATGGACGTGACGCATTTAGATTAGTTCCAGAAGCTGTACTAGTCTTCATTTTATTGGGGTCTAAAAAAAGAAAAAGAGATGCTGGTCAATGGTGGGTTTACGTACTTTTACAGACAGACCAGCCAATCAGAAACCACCATGTCAAAACAAGCAAACAACTGGTTGATGGAGAATGACTGATCTGTTTTTTTAAGTACAAACCCTCCGTGTGAACAGCTTCTCAATGCCAGGAGTGGCCATTCATTAGAATATAATAGAGAACAATAGAGTAGAAAAGAGCTGTCAAGCAGTCACGACTGACAAAGCAACTCTAAACTACACTGACCAATATCACAAGTTGTTTTATACTGTTATAAAATTGGTCTCGACCATGACTGACAAGTGTGATCGTGCCACTCCTGTACATGCAACAACATGCACTGAGGTTAAAAAAGCACAAAAGCCAAACTAAAAGGGCTTGAAACTATACAATATGCATGCATGGTTCTAACTCACCCACTTTGAGTCAGCATCATGAAGAGAGAACGAGAGACACCAGGGAGGAGGAAAAAGCACATAATGGAGTGAAAGGGCCAGAGGTGAAACGGAAGTTGTGTGCGTGTGCATTCGTGGATTTACACTCACATGGAGTCATTTCTGGCGAGCTGGCCATTGTGTTGCACACCTGTGTTGTCGCTGACCGAGCGCTCTCTGCGTGTCCTGGATTGCGTGCGCACCTGTGTGAAACAGAGAAATTGAAACTGGACAGGTGTTCCTCATTTTACTAAACCCAAGCTGGCACACTGTTCTTCTTTTTTTTAGTGACGTTCATTACCAGTCACATTTACAAAGCTTCCGTTTTGCTAAATTTGGTCTGTCCCACTTACTTCTTTGCTGGGCTGACTGGCGGAGCTCAGCTGCTCCATTTCGAGGAAGTCGATGGGCCTTTCGTTGAGTGTCAGGACCCGAGGTGGTGTCTTGAGGGACAGTGTTGACTCCAGTTGGGTGGACTGGATGAGGTCTAGATCTCTGGGAAACTGCATGTCATCACTGTCTCCTAAAAAAAAAGATTGAGCAAATGATCAGATATTCAAACCTTTGACAACTGGTCAGCAAATGAAATTGACCAAACATGTATGACTTTTGTTTTTATGTAAAACACAAGAGAAGATATTCTATTTTTTTATAAGGAAAGTCACTGGGGTCCAAAACAACATTTGATCATTTGTCAAAAAATATGTAAGTATCATGAACTTTTGTTGGTCACAGGGCCTATTTTCTGCAATAATCCAAAAATCCTATTGGGAACCAGGGCTGGTTTCCCAAAAGCATCGTAAGCCTAATTTGATCATAGAACCAATTGTCACCAATGTAGCTATGATCAATTTATGATTACGATGCTTTTGGGAAACACAGCCCAGGGTGATGTGAAGTTCTTGGCTGGCACACAAAAATACGTCATCACTGCACTATATCTCACTGTAATTTGCAAAGAGCTTCCCATCTCGTACCTGCCACCACGATTCTCTCAGGAACATGCATCATCGTCGTGTGGAGCGTCTCATGCTCTGGAAGTTCCTGCTCTTCAGACTCATACGGAGCCACTTTGAGCTGCTCAGGAATACGCATTCTCTGACTGATGCCCTCTGTGTACTCCAGCTCATAGTGGATCCGGTTCATCTCCGCCATCTCGGCTGTGGGAGAGGGGAACGCCGCTCCATTCATCTACAGGGAAAAGAGGAGGAGGGCAGTGATGTGAGGACCAAAACATGGCAATCAATCAAAAAAACTCTAAAGGAATGTGCACAGAATTCCTTTAGGAATTTTAGCATACATTGAAACCAATCAAATGGGATCAAATAGGAATCCTCTAAGAATCAAATATAGTTTTAATGCATGCACACAATGTTTTAATATTTTCTTCTTTTAATTCCTTCTTGTACTGTAATGAAAAATGTTTCATGTCAGGACAGCTAAAAGAAACCAGGGCTGCGTTTCCTAACAGCATCGTAACCCTAAGTAGATCATAGAACCATTGCCACCAATGTTCTCTACAATCAACTTATTTTACGATGCCCTTGAGAAACGCAGCACAGATAAGGAGCCAGATTACAATCGTGAAAAAGGTCCTTTATCCGTCTTGCATTTTATTGCAAAGGTAATCAAAGTTATTTTTATTGTTTTAGTATTATCTTTATACTATTATAGCATTTATTAGTATTTTACACTCGCTTTTATTTTTATGTTTTCGTCTTAATTAAAGTGCTAGTAATTTTGTAATGTGCTTTTGTAATTTTTATCATTTTTTTAAAAATATCTATTAAGCTTTAATATCAGTTTTAGTAAATTTTAGTACTTTATTTATGATTATAATACAATTTATTTATTTTTTCACTTATTTTTTCTCATTTAATTTTTTTTTTTTTAGTTTTTAATTTTTCATCTAATATTTATATTAGATTTATTCAAGTTTTATTTCAGTTACCAAAAACCATTAACAATAGTTTTAGTTTCAGTTCACAATAACAACACTAGTTTTGTTATGCTTAATCCAAAGAAAAATCCAAAGATGATCCCTTATATTTCCTTCCAAATAATAAAACCAAATGCTTCCAAACAGCAAACCATGCATCAGAATCTCTCATACAGCAAAACCGGAATCACAGGTTGTCCTACCTGGCCTGTGACATTTACCCCAATACAAAAAAGAGCTCATAAGACTGTAAGCTTGGTTTGTGGTAACTAAATAATACCATTTTTATTTATTTTTTTGTGATCAACTTTTTTTTTTTTTTTTTTTTGATTCAACAACAAAACAGGGAAGGGGATCAACAGACATGTCAATATTTTTACAATCTAAAAGAAGAGAAAACAACAACAACAAAAACAAAATAAAACACCTTTTTTATAGTCATTCCTTTATATAATCCAAAATTTTGGTAGAAAAACATTGCCATGCATCAATGATACTAGGTTTAGTCCTGTTCATTCATGCTGTTGTATATTCAAGGCTGTGAAAATAATACCACATTTATGTAATATAGATAAACAACCAATGCACCCACAGTCATGGCCAGATGAAGCACAGAAAGGAAAGCAGCCGTGATCTGCATCTTGTGGTCGGATCATGAGATCAACTATTTCAGGAAGCAAAATGCCACTGAATACATTAGCTGCTCCAAAGTTTAATCTCTTAGAGAGCAAGCCTAATTAATGCTTTTGTAGATTGTGTTTCAGAAAGTCAGACAACAAAAAACAACATCAGTATGGTCGGTTTTGGTTTCATTTAATGCTGGATACAAGGCAGCACTGACAGCAGCAGTACTACAGTATTGTAATATTTAGTTTTGAATGTTTGGGTGGATCAATTCAAAACAAACAGAAAATGCATAACAGGGTCTAGTACTTTAATGTGTCATATTTAGGCCGTAAAAACTGCGGAAATAGATGATAATCACATCAGTGCCTCAGAGTACATCAATGACAGCTGATAAAGGGCCAAAGCATGACCGAAAACCACAACACAAATCTTTCACACACATACCTTCAACGAGATCAGATCCGCCGACCGTTTAGACACGTTAAAGTCAAATGCTGTCGTAAAATGCGATTCTTTTGTATGTGTTTTTTTAGAAATAGACAATCATCCCGCAGTACACCACAGACCTGCGTGAAGCTGACGGACGCTGTTAAACCAAAAGAGCGTAAGAAGCGCTTTTCAAAATAAAAGTCTCTCTGTATCTCATTTAGCGAAAGTTTGTTAATTATCACAGTCTGTACATAATTTTCAGTTTAAGTTTATTGTGGGTTGCATTCCTTCAGTCACAAAACAGGAAATACACACGTGTTACAAATGTGACGGAAACGTCTTGATTTTTTTTGTGATAATTATTTAAATTAAAGTTTTATTTACTTTTTGATTACATTAAAAAAAAACACGATCCACCAGCTGATTAGACGCGTTAAGTTGTCCACGTGCAATAATGACTAGGCGCAACACAAAACATTTTCATTTAGTAGAATAATTGGTTTGTATTATTACAAAAGCAAAAGAATATTCATAAATGTAAAACACACAGAATTTGAGAAACAACAGAAATGTTACGGGGCGTCGTGTTTCCATCGTGGCCCCTAGCGGTTGCGTGCGTGCGTGCGTGTGTGTGTGTGTGTGTGTGTGTGTGCTTGGAAGAGCGCTGAGCGATTGTCCAGTCTGTCTCAGTGAGCTCCCAGTTGAGGATACCAGCTCCAGGACTTCTAGGATGCTCGATGCATGGAGAAAAGCTTTAGTGCTTCCATAAAGTTATTACTACAGCACCTTACTCGCGTATAATGAAGTGATCGGACACTTTAAAGTGGACGGTGGGCCCCTGAAACCTGCTGACCACAAGCCCTGAAGAGTGTTTGCTGCATGTGGATGCTGTAAACGATGTGCTGCTCCGTGGCGCTCGTGCTCTGCTGTGTGATCGTGTCTCTGAACGGCGCAGCATCACTGGACCTGCAGCCCGACATGTGAGTTATATTAGGCTATTATTTATTTTTAATCATGTTTTGTGGTCGCAAATGTCGTATACAGGAAATTCTTATCTGAAAGTTAATTCCAACATGTGTAAAACAAAAACAAACTGTGTTTTATTTTAAAATGATCAAAGAAAGCACTTTAAAACAACTTTAATTAGCATTTCCATTATACATTGGCTATCAAATAATAAGAAGTGCTTGACGTTTTAATAGAAATTCTTTTTTTACACAGAACATGCATTATATATTTTAGTGATTAAAGTTATTATTAGTTATTAAAGTACTCATCACAGGTTAAATAGTAAATGTGCTACCAGTGTTTTTAATAAAATGTAACATCAACTGAAACCATTTCGCTTATGAAATGTTTATCTGTTAGTTTTCAAAATACTATTAATAATAATAAATAACAATGCATAGCCTACTAATTACTTAATTCGTTTCATATTCCTATTATTAATAATAACAAACAATAATTAATTCATTTGGTTTCTTACTGTTAGCTTTTTGTTTTGGTGTAACACAATAATTTGGAAGGTTCACTGACAATTAATCAAAGTAAATAATGCGTTATTTCTGTAGTGATTTAATTGCTCTCTAGGTGTCGCCAAAAGCGCCAGAGTCCATTTGAAATGTGAAATGATATTCAAACATAAATCATCATCAAATAATTGAATTTATTCTGTAAACACTTGATTATCATCGTTTGAATTTGTACATATACGCTACGTTTATCTAAAAAAATGTATGGTTCCAAATTGACTCAAATACTGCACTGTAAGAATGTGTAAATATGTTAAGCGTGACTGAGGCCAGTGAATCAACGCCTCCCTGAGTCTCTGACACACTAACTCCAGGGCTGATCCGGTGTGTGACTGTGCAGTTTATCTGCGAGCCCCCTAATTAACTCAGGATGTGTTTTATTAAGCCCAGATGGTCATAGGAAGCAACCTGAGAGAGAACAGGACCCTCTGAGGCAGAGCCCAGACTCACCACACTCAGTCTATGAAACTAAAATCAAGAATTTAAGAAGCAGACTGTCATAAATGGATTATAACAAATCATTCTGCAATATCCTGATTTATTTATGAAGGTGAAATGCTTTTCCAGCAATATTCCATACTCTGAGCTGTGGATAGGCTGCTCTAACATTTGGACAACCATAAGAAAGTTTTAAATCAATGAAAAGCTCCTGACAGATATGGCTGTAAGGAGAAGTGAAGAATAGTTGAGTGTGTATGTACTTAGCTATACTTTAGGACCAAAATTATCCTTAAAACTGTATAATTGTGAGAAAACCTCCCATTGTGAATATTCAGGTATATTTTCAATTGGAAAATCTATTCATAAATGAAAGCATATACTGTTTGAATTCTAAAAATAAAAAATCTTTCGGCGGTAGGATTTGGCTTAGTCTACAAAACTGTTATTTTATTATTTGTCAGTATTTATATTCATATTTTAAATATAACTAGTTAAATGTGTGTGTTGGTGCAAATGATCCTTTGGATCTTGAACATGTGGTTCAACGTGTTCTTGGAGCATCAGACTTTACAAGCTGGGAGAACATTGTGTCAACATCCTAAAACGAGCTGTTTCCGTAGCCACAAGATCTAAGAGCAGATTTTTGATTTCTTTTCTCAATGGCTCATAGTGCCATAGCATGATAAGAGCCCAACCCATTAAAGTTTTTCTACATATCCTTGTAGTGACATAATAAACAAATGCAGAACATCAAGACCCAGCACAGATATAAATGCTCTTTTTACTCTAAAGAGCCAACTTTCCCTTTGTCCCAAGTCCTTATGTGGGTACATCCTTGCACAAATTAACTTATATGTGACCCTGGACCACAAAACCAGTCTTAAGTCGCTGGGGTATATTTTTAGCAATAGCCAAAAAAACATTGTATGGGTCAAAATGATCGATTTTTCTTTTATGCCAAAAATCATTAGGATATCAAGATCATGTTCCATGAAGATATTTTGTAAATTTCCTACCGTAAATACATCAAAACTTAATTTTTGATTAGTAATATGCATTGCTAAGAATTAATCTGGACAACTTTAAAGGCGATTTTCTCATTATTTACATTTTTTGGCACCCTCAGATTCCAGATTTTCAAATAGTTGTATCTCGGCCAAATATTGTCTGATCCTACTAAACCATACATTTATTAAGCTTTCAGATGATGTATAAATCTCAATTTCGAAAAATTGACACTTAAGACTGGTTTTGTGGTCCAGGGTCACATATTAGTATCCGTAAGTCTGCATAGTCTCAGCTGACAATAGGGTACACATATGTTGACCCACATATGTGTTCTTCTGTGAGCATTTATGCTGAAATTAACAATGCTTTTTTTAGCATGTGAACAAGATGGGCAATTATGACATCATCACTAAAGAAGGAGTTTTGATTTTCGAAGTCCAAGGCCCTGTCCCAAGACTTTATTTTTCATGTCATTGCATGTGTTTTATAGTTCATGATTTTGCTCACGAGCACCCCCTATGTGCAATATATTTACCCCTAATGTGCCCCCACTGGTCTGGATTTCACAGTGAACTGCTATCCAACAATCCATGCAACATTACATAACCAAACTGAGGAGGACCAAAATTGGATTAGGCCATCAATTTGAGACAGAATTTGAGACGGTCCTAAAGAAAATGCAACCAACAATGAAAATTGGCTGAAAATGTACTTATCTTCAGGTCATCCAAGATGAGTTTGTTTCTTCATTGGAACATATTTGGAGAAACTTAGCATTCACCAATGGACCCTCTGCAGTGAATGGTTACCAAATCTGTTCCAATGAAGAAATAAACTCATCTACATCTTGGATGCCCTGAGGTTAAGTACATTTTAAGAAAATTTTAATTTTTGGGTGAACTAATCATGAATATGTATAGTATATTTTTCACTATTTCTCAGGCCGAATGTGTGTGAGGAGCAGGAGATGTCTATGCTGGGGGTGAGGCAACCATGCGTTCAGGCCTTTACGCGAATGGTGAAGGTGTGGAAGCAGGGCTGCTCTTCTCAGCGCTGGTGCATGGGCTACGAGAGGAGGTAAGACACACTCAAACAACAACTGTTTACTTTGTTTCCCTGTTTAAACTATTGGCTATTATCTTTGAGATCAGAATCAGTGGGTTTTAGGAGATTTGCTCTCCTTCCATTTAGTAGAGTCAAATTTGCCAACTACCACAGCAGATGCTTGCCATTGACTTTCCATTGACTATAATTACGTTATTTCCGGAACATAAAATCAACAATAGCCTAAATATCTTCTGCTTTCAAATACTTTGATCCATTTTGTTTAAATATTGTGTTCGTGTAGCTAATTTCAGCGATATGTACGTCTCATTTGTCATTGTATTTAGGTCATTATTAGGCCTATATCAGTATCTATAAACACTGAAACTGTTCATTATAGTTCCGTCTCTCTTTCTCCCTCTGTCTGTCTCAGGACAGGCTATTATACAGTGTATAGGCAGGCATACAGTATGGAGATGCAAACTGTCTACAGGTGCTGCCCAGGGTGGATGCAGAGAGGGGAAGAGAGAGGCTGTCTGCATAGTGAGTATCATAACACTGTACGTGTGTGTTGTGGGTCACGGGTGTCTGAATAGTGTGTGTTATCCACAGGAGTGTGTTCTTCTGGGACCTGCTTTAACGGTGGGAAGTGCTCTGAGACGGGTGATCAGCTTTGTCAGTGCTCGGAAGGGTTCGAGGGAATGCGCTGCCAGTATGGTGAGTCTTTAGTGCATATTTGAAGGGGTTGAAGTTTCTGATACCTTGAATGAATGGGTTCTGTTTTAGATCTGTTGCTTCTTGGGTCAGGCTATGTGCATTAATGCATATGCACCACACACTCTGTCCACCACCTGTGAGTGCAGAGGGAGTTTTCGCAGGCAAACGTCACTTTGGTTTCTTAAATTCTCACTTGTTTCTCCCCCCTTCAGTTTGTTTTGACAGTATATGTGAGGTGTTCACACTGTGAGGTGTGAGGTAGAATGAGGGTGTATGTGTTTATCTAGACGTGTGTGGTACATTTTAAAAGTCTGGCGTCAGTATTTTGGTGTTGTTATTTTGAAAGAAATTAATACTTTTATTCAGTAAGGCTGTATTAAATTGATTAGAACTGACAGTAAAGATGTACAAATGAATGCTACTTTTTTAAACCTTCTATTCATCAACGAATCCTCAAATAAATGTCTCACAGTTTCCACAAAAAATATGAGGCAGCACAACTGTTTTCAACATTGTTAATAATAAGAAATTTTTCTTGAACAGCAAAGCAGCATATTAGAGTGATTTCTGAAGGATCATGTGACACTCAAGAGTAATGACTGCTGAAAATTGCCATCATAGGAATAAATTGCATTGTTAAATGTATTAAAAATGAAAACAGTTGTTTTTAAATTGTAATAATATTTCACAATGGTAAGACTATTTCACCTTGCTAAGCATAAAATAATTCATTCAAAAACATTTAAAAATCTTACTGACCCCTGATTTTTGATTGTCAGTGTATTTGTAAAAAAAAAAAAAGAGATACTTTGCTTGTATAACAGCAAAGAGCCTTTGAAAACTGAAGCCACCTCACTCACAGAAGTATGTGAATGAGATTTCGTGTTCTTGTCTTAACAGTAAACCTTAAAGTTTAGTCAGAGATTTTTTTGTGTGCTCTGCCTACAGCAGCTTTCCTCCTGTGGTTTTATGCTGAGATGGTAGTTTGTGTTCCTAAAATGCTTTCTCAGAGTTTCTAAAATTAAAATTTTCTACTTCAAGTTCTTAAAGCAGAAGGCTGATGGCTAAACAGTACGGTGGTGAAATGACTGTGATGAAAAATGTCTTTTCCATGTTGGACTGGTAAACCTATTAAGCTCATTTGACTCAGAGACTGTGTATATGTGCGTGCGGAAGAATGTTTTTACAGTGCTCTCTTTCAGTAGACATATCGCTACCACTGTAGCTCAGTCAGGACGTGCTGTAGCTCAGCTGGCCTTTCCTGTTGGACTGATTTGCTGTGTTTAATGGCCACTGGTCACCTCTCAGTTCTGAGAGAGAAAATGCAGGGAATACCATCCAAAGAATAAGAGAAAAGTTAAAGAAATAGCCAGTTTACTTACCCTCATTTTAATCCAAACCCGTATGACTTACTTTGTTCCGTGGAGCAAAAAAGGAGATGTTTGGCAGAATGTTCACGCTGCTTTTTCCATACATTGAAAGTGGATTGTGGGAGCTGTTAAGCTCAAAAAGGAAAAATCAACACAAAAATGATATGCATAGATTACTTTTATGGTACTTTTATTGTGCTCTTTTATCATATTTAGAGCTTGAAAGCTACTGATGTTTTCAATGTATAGGAACGAGCAATGTGAACGTTGTTTAATGTAAATCCTGCTGTGTTCCACATAAGCAGTGTATAATGATACAATAACAGAATTTTACTGGGAAAGCATAAACATTTTGGATAAAAGTGTCTTTAAAAAACAAAAATATAAAAACTAATTAAAGACATCATCTAACTAAAAAAAGCCACATCAGTTTATAATTTAAAAAATCCTCACTCCATCAAAACTTAGATCAATGCACACCCATCTAAGCTTAGATCATTGCAGCCATGATCAGTCAGTTCCAAAAAGAAATGCAAAAGACAGTATTTGGTAATAATATAGACATTTATATGAAAATGTTTTGTAGATTTGGATCACCACAAGTGTAACAAAATTGGGGGGAAAAAGTCCCCCCAAATTATCAAAAATGTATTGTTGTACTCTGAGTGAGCAAAGTCAGTGAGTTTTAGTCCAATGCAAAAACATTAACTAGCATTTGGGAAAAAGAAAATCCTCTCCGGATCAAAATGACTGGAACACAACTGAAGGGTTAAGAACATGTTTTTCATCCTTGTTCTTAAAATGTTCTTAAAAACACATACCTGTGACTTAGAAGTATCTATTTTCACTCATGCTGTTTTTTGCACTTCAATAGTTCATGAAATTAATGTCAAACCACAGTTTGAGGTGTGATTCAGATCTGAAACTCTAAAGGACACATGTGAAATTACTGGGCTTTGAGCTGACAGTTTCATTCCACTGTTTAGTACAACTGTGTTGTTCTACTAAACAACAGTGTCTTCCTGATGGGGTGGAAGAGAGTCGTGGGAAACAAGCTCTTCACTGTCCTTTACTGCAACTTCCCTATTTACGGGTTTACAATATGTGCTGAGCAGACGTGTCTGTTTGAGTTTGTTTGATACGGTTTGCCTGAGGGTTTCCTTTCCCCCCATCCTGTTTGCCCTGTTGTGCAGTTAAGAGTTACAACCCCATGGAGCGTCCTGACTCTACATATTTTCTTGGAATACTTCAGCGTATTGAGGAGTTCAAGAGGTCCTGATCCCCTAACAGCTTATTTAGGCACCCCGTTAAACTGAGTCACATTTCTTACATTCTTTGTATGAAGACACACAGACATCTATGTATATACATTCTTCTATAAGTTGACATCATTCCAGTACAGACCCAGCTTCACTGTATTGAAATTTTTTAATACATTTATAAATTAAAATACAGTCATCATTTACTCAGCTTTAATTTGTTCCAGACCTTTATGGATTTATTACATCTGTGGAACACAGAATAATATATGGTTGTTTTGGACACCATTGACAAAAGACATGCAAACATTCCTTAAAATACCTTCTTTGGAATAGGTTTGGAATTATAATTAATAACAAAATTGTCATTTTTGGATGAACTCTCATAACGTTCATAATGTTATAAATAGTTATTTTAAGAACTGCAGCGTTCTTTGGGGAACCCAAAATGATTCTTCTACGACCTCATAATTAAAAAAAACCTTTTTGGACCTTGTTAGCCAGTATTGTTTTCCCCCAAATGCATGGCTTTGATTATGTCAGCAGAAAAGAAAAGTCATTTTAGAGCTGGAAAGAGCTTTAATGAAAGGTTTTTCTTCAGAGTAACATGTCCTGATCAATCATGCACAATGAGATCAACATTTACGGAACATTTACAGTATTTACAGTATTAAGAAAGAGTCTATTGTTTTTCCAGTTTTCCACTTTCTCACTGCTCCATTCTGGTCTTTATCCTTCAGTTCAGTCATCTACTCTGAACTAAGACATGAAATGTTCTGATCCAGCACAAATATGTGTATGTGTGCAAACTTTGACTAAGCAGTTTGTAAATTATGACTGAGGTTCTCGAAATAGATTACAGGCTGTTCAAAAGCATGCTTTTCCAACCAGGACACCTATCCGTTTTAGTTTAATGAACTTGTGCTGACATGCTCCATGTGCTGGTTTGGTCAGAAACTCATATTTGAACAAGAGCCTCACTGCTGCAGGATGCTCTGGCAGACACGGGCTGTTGAAACAGAAATTCGGTTTGAAGGATTATTGAAAAGCAAAACACTGGCAATGAAATCAGTGGCATTGAAAACGGAGACCTTGTGAGTGAGGAGTGAGTTTCCTGATCAACAGTAGGTTACATCTTCTTGTTGTTGAGATGGGCTCTATGATGCAGCAAGTCTGGCATCCTTAAAACTTAAAACCATATACAACTTAAAAATAAAAAAAAAAAAGAATCTACAATCACCACTCAACATCAGATCACAGACAAAAAAAACAAAAACCAAATCCTGCGTGTGTGTTTATGCAAAAAGTGTGTGTGTGTGTGTGCTGGAATGTTCTTTTGATTTAACACAAAACTCTTTGGACTTCTAAAGATCATACAGTGTCAGCTGTCAGTATTCAGTATTATAAAATATAAGTTATTAAAGAAAAATTCTATTGCTTTTTAATGGTTCATGACTAAATAGGGCTTTCGATATCAACATTGTCTTAGATGTTTCCTTAGAGGACACATTAATATGGACAAAAGTAATGTAGTCTTGATTGCACAGTACAGAATATGTTGAGAAAATTGAAATTAACTGTTGATTGCAGACTCTTGGCTAATGTGAGCACAACACATTTTTGAGACATTATTGAAATTTCTTTTGAAAATCTAGAGGAGGTCTACTGTATTATTTATGTATATTGTATTCTACCATTCAAGATTTATACTAAATTCCATTCAAGATGCGTAGACAATTTTTTTTTCCCGTACAAAAAAAAAATACTTTCATTTGAACAGAACACATGAAAAACATAGGACCTACACCCAACGTGAATCGTTTCGGTAGGCTGAGAGGGCGGCACGCTCGCGGCAAATGCCGGCGGGCGTGACACAGATCGAAGTCTATGCTACACGGAAAGACGAGGCGATTAACGTGCACAAAACCTTGAAATGTTTAAAAATGGACAAGTGTCTGATGTACAAAAAATCGTCATTTACTTCCGAAATCCAACTCGGAGTGCAGATCGCGCAAGAAGCAGATCTACTGGAGTGCATTGGATCATCGGCGGGGGGCATGAACTTTACATCATCAGAGAATCCTGAAATAAAAAGTATCACATAAAGTGACAGTAAAAGCATTTATAATATTTCAGATATTTCAAATCAATTCCTATCTTTTGAACTTTACATCATCAGAGAATCCTGAAATAAAAAGTATCACAGTTTCCACAAAAAATATAAAGCAGCACAACTGTTTTTAACATTGATAATAACGAGATATGTTTCTTGAGCAGCAAATCTATGGAAGCAGATTAGTCTCGAATATAATTCACGCAAAAAACACGATTCACACATGCGTAGACAATTTCACATGCATGAAACTTAATTCACGTACACACAAAAAAAATTCACGTGCGTGAAAAAAAAAAAAAAAAAAGAAACTATAACTGTCACAAAAAGCAATTCACACATGCGCAAATAAAATTATATATTCAACAAAATAAATTTCACAATGCAAAACACACAAATGGTTGGGGGGGGTGTGACTGCTAACAACGTCCGTAGATATAAAGGACAAAAATGAAATGTATTTTCATTCTGATGCTACTTGCCTGGGTCCACACCTCCCACAGTTTATTGCACGCACCAAAGCAGACAATGACAAAGCCCTGACAGCCAAGTATAAAACACACAAACTGTCGTTCTGTGCACAAAAACCTTTTGTTTAAAATGTACGAGTGTCTGAATGTACAAATCGTCATTTACTACGAATCCACTCGGAAAGGGATTTGTGTGTGTGTGTTTTTGAGACTTTCCTGGCAGAGCTCTCTACCCACACGTGGGTCTGTCGTACTCTTTAGCCAATCAGATGCGAGCTTACCATTCAACCAATCATATCATAAGCCACTGAGAGTGCATTCAAGGAGCACGATTCTGCGCACCTTTTGCGCAATATGGATTAATTAGAACGGAAATTAAGCCTTTTTACATCAGTAATCCCATAGACAGTAAAAGAAATGGACACAGCAACCCAATTGGAACTCAATTGAGACAAGTGAAGCCCATTTTCAGCGATTTTTAGAACTTCCGTTTCTGACGCGCAGACTCAGACTAAGCTTGATGACGTCAGCAACCTGTCTGACAGATGTAAACCTTCTAGTAGCTGTGCGTGCAAACCGCCATCGTTAATCTTGCAGAGACGGCGAGCTTGAGCGGGGAGTTCTTTGGCGTGAGTGAGCAGGAGTAAGTATTCTGATTAATTATTTTGTATAGTATTTTAAAATGTAACGCCAAGGCTCCTACGGGCTTCTCTCTTGACGTCTCCCCGATTGCCTGCGAGCTTCTGAATGCACTCTCGGTTGCTTATGATATGATTGGTTGAATGGTAAGCTCGCATCTGATTGGCTAAAGAGTACGACAGACCCACGTGGGAAGAGAGCTCTGCCAGGAAAAGTCTCAAAAACACACACACACAAATCCGAGTGGATTCGTAGTAAATGACGATTTGTACATTCAGACACTCGTACATTTTAAACATTCAAAGGTTTTTGTGCACAGTTGTATATCTACGAATTGTGTTTTGCATTTGTGAAATTTATTTTATGAATATATAATTTTATTTTGCGCATGTGAATTGCTTTTTGTGAATATATATTTTTTTTCACGCACGTGAATTTTTTTTGTGTGTACGTCAATTAGGTTTCATGCATGTGAAATTGTTTACGCATGTGTGAATCGTGTTTTTTGCGTGAATTATATTTGAGACTAATCTGTCTCCATACAAATCAACATATTAAAATGATTTCTGAAGGATAGTGTATAACTGAAGCCTGGAGTAATGGCTGCAGTTATTTAAAATTATAATAATATTTCACAATATTACTGTTTTTACTGTATTTTGATCAGATAAATGCAGGCTTGGTGAGCATAAAAGATTTGCTGACCCAAGTTTTGAATGGTATTTGAAATAATGGTATTTGAAATAAATATAATGATTCCCAGAAATGCTGTCTAATTTGTGTCTGTTTCTTTCATGGAGTCTGTAAAGCAGACACCTGTAATTTAATACTTGTTGGAATATGGAAACATCTCATTGGTAGCTGTATACTGATCATCCGTTAATTGCAGGAACATGTAATTAATGTGCAAATGCTTGCCAGATGTTTTACTGACCCTTGCTGTTTGAAAAGAAGTCATGCTTGACTGTGAGGCCTGGATTGAATGTGTTTGTTTATGTAGGATAATACAGGGCCAAGTGCAGTGATCTGTGCGATCTCTATACAACAGAAGACACGTGCCACTACATGCTGAGACAAAGCGGCTGTATACACAAAACTATCTTCTCTGTTAGAGCACACAGCTTAAAGTTTCTAATGTTTTGTAACTCCTCTGTCTAAACCATTAAAGAGGATCTCTCAATGAAAGGACAGAGGATATTCCTGAGATACTGCGGCTTTTCCTCCAAACATTTATAACCCTGAGAGATAACCAAACGACTTAACCATACATTGAGAAAAAGTAGAGAAAAGGAATGCAAGAGTATGAAAATGCCTCATAATGTTTCCTTTGAGACTCATTAGTGTATTTAAAATCTGGGACCTACAGTAAGCAGTAAGAGTTTATGCCTTAAATTATAAGGTTGAATTGTGACAATAATCCTCTTTTCCAATTTTGAAGAGGAAAAAGACACTATGTAGGGACCCTGTGAGGTCTTGTCAGCTGTCATCTGTAGAACGCATTAGGTGTGTGTACTGCGGCCAAACTGAGATCCCAGGAAAGATAGCTATGGTCATTAGATTTCCGTTTCACTCTGGCCCAGAATTTATGGCCATCAGTTAATATGTTACACTTATTAATATTTAAATGGAAATAATAAGTGAAAAATGTGTTTTATATAACTAAATGAATGAATGGATGGTCAAACAATCAAATACATTGAGGGACTCATGGGAAGAGTCTTGGAGTCTTGGACTTAGAAGCACACTGGTGAGTTTTGTGACTGAAATGTGACTCTCCAGTCACCTTTTCTATTGTATATGTCTGTTTTTTTAAAGGATTAGTTCACTTCTCAGAAAAAATATTTCCTGATCATTTTCTCACCCCCATGTCATCCAAGATGTTCAACGTCTTTCTTCAGTCGAAAAGAAATGAAGGTTATTGTGGAAAACATTCCAGGATTTTTCTCCATAATATGGACTTCATTGGTGATCAACGGGTTGAAGGTCATAATTGCTGTTTCAGTGCTGCTTCAAAGGGCTTTACACGATCAGTCGATTTCTAAAAAAAAAAAAAATATTTGAATAGTTTTTAACCGCAATTGCTCATCTTACACTAGCTCTGCGATGCACATGCACAATTACGTAATCACGTTGGAAAAGTCACGCGTGGTTATTTCTTCATCTGTGCACTTTGGTTCAAAAAGGTATAGGGTAGGACGAGAAACTCCATCTTATTTTCTCATCCAAAACTTACAAAATTTGTAAAGGGCGTTTAACTTTCTTTGCACATTCTCTTTTTAAACACTGGGTCGGTACTACGGTAACCACTTACAAAGAAATGAAGGTTCTGTAATTTTTATGGTAGGTTTATTTCATAGAGACAAGAATATCATATTGATATTCGTTCTCTATACTGATAGAGACAGAATATCAACCAAAAAATCCAGAAAAAACACATTATATAAAGATTAGACATTGATTTGCATTCCCACAGATTGGTTATGTGCCCATGTAGAACACAGATTAGTCCTGCCACTTTAAGAAGTTACTCCTAATGTCATCTCGTTAGGTGTATAAGACATCTGTCCACACAATCTGTATCTTCCATTCCAACCTCTCCCACCACCATGGAAGATCAAAGAGCTGTCAAAGGATGTCAGAGACAAGATTGTGGATCTGCACAAGGCTTGAATGGGCTACAAGACCATCAGCAAGAAGCTTGGTGAGAAGGAGACAACTGTTGGTGCGATTATTCGGAAATGGAAGAAATACAAAACAACCATTAATCGGATGGACTGAAGAATGGACTGAAATCCTGCAGTGCCCACAAGGTCCCCCTGCTCAAGAAGGCACATGTACAGGCCCGTTTAAAGTTTGCCAAAGAACATCTAAATGATTGAGAGAAGGCTTGGGAGAAAGTGCTGTGGTCAGATGAGACCACAATTGAGCTCTTTGGCATTAACTCGACTCGGCTTGTTTGGAGGGAGAGAAATGCTGACTATGACCCTAAGAACACCATCCCTACAGTCAAGCACGGAGGTGGAAACATTATGCTTTGGGACTGTTTTTCTGCTAAGGGAACAGGATGACTTCACTGCATTGAGGGGCAAATGGACGGGCCATGTACTGTAAAATCTTGGACGAAAACCTCCTTCCCTCAGCCAGAACACTGAAGATGGGTCATGGATGGGTCTTCCGGCATGACAATGACCCGAAACATACCGCCAAGGCAACAAAGGAGTGGCACAAGAAGAAGCACATTAAGGTCATGGAGTGGCCTAGCCAGTCTCCAGACCTCAATCCTATAGAAAATCTGTGATGGGGGAGCTGAAACTTCGAGTTGCCAAATGACAGCCAAAAAACCTTTAGAGAGGATCGGATCAAAATCCCTTCTGAGATGTGTGCAAACCTGGTGACCAGCTACAAAAAAACGTGTTACCTCTGTGCTTGCCAACAAGGGATTCTGCACCAAGTACTAAGTCATGTTTAGCTTGGAGATCAAATACACATTTCACTCACTGAAATGCAAATAAATTCCTAACCTTTATATAATGTGTTTTTTTTTCCTGGACTTTTTGGTTGATATTCTGTCTCTATCCATTAAAATAAACCTACCATAAAAATTACTCTTTTTAAGTGGGCAAACTTACAAAATCAGCAGGGCATCAAATAAATATTTTTCCCACTGTATCTTACAGGTGACCTATTCAAAGTGACTACGTAATGTGTGAAGTTGAGCTAGTGCAAGACGAGCATTTGTAGTTAAAAAGTATACATTTTTTTTTTTTTTTTTTTTTACAAAAAAATTCCAGCTAGATAAGACACTTATTCCTCGGCTGGGATCATGTAGAGCCCTTTGAAGCTACACTGAAACTGCAGTTTGGACCTTCAACCCATTGATCCCCATTTAAGTCCACTATATGGAGAAAAATCCTGGAATGTTTTCCTCAAAAAACTTAATTTCTTTTTGACTGAAGAAAGAAAGACATGAATATCTTGGATGACACAAGGGTGAGTAAATTATCAGAAATTTTTTATTCTGGAAGTGAACTAATCCTTCAAAGTACATAAACTATTATGCAAATATTACATATATATATATATATATATATATATATATATATATATATATATATATATATATATATATATATATATATATACACATATATATATATATATATACACACATACACACATTCATTTTTATGTTAATTTTTAAATATATATAAATTTATTTACATTTTTATTTGCCATTTTTAAATTGTCTTATATCACTTTATGTAATATCCTATATTTTTTATCCATTCAACAAAGAATACAGTCCTTTTAACTTTAAAATTAAAAAACAAAAATTGTATCATAAAAATCATGTTTTATCTAACTGTAAAAATTCAATTAGTAGGGTAAATTTTAATATTTAACAAACTTATAGGGGCCATTCATACAGAATTTGCTTTTGTGTTAAAAAATATGAGACACTGGGACAGTGGAATGCCAGTCTAGAGATGGTTTTTTATTTTTTTTATTTAGCATTTTTAGAACACAGTTTATACAGTTTATGCTGCAAAAGACTCGAGATGCAAGCCAACCAGTAAAAAATGTCCATTTAGTGCATGTTTACAAAAGAAAACAATGGAAAAGCAGTGCAGTGGAATGCTAAAACGCATTTTACTTGAACCTCATTCTTTATGTTATACAATATACAGAAGTTCAGAGAGCTCTTCAAATGACACAAATGATGGCCGAATGTTTAAATATTGCACAACACAAACTTAGTTAGTTCAATAACATTTTTTAATAGTCTTTCCATTTGCTGTTTATTTCCTGTTGTTTGTTATTGATGTTTTTCTAGATGTTTTTCATCGTTCTATCCTGTTCCTTGTTGCCAGAGCAAGATTAATGACAGAGGTCTGGATACAGGACAAGTCTAGATGTAGAAAGATTTAAAATGACAAAGAGAATGATCACCAGGTGTGAAACATGGACAACAGGGGCCTAAACAAGCTAAACAGATGGCAGTGTGGATGTTTATTCTCAGATGTATTTGTGTCTGTATTTCAGAGTCAGTCCTTATCAAGATGCATTTCAGCCACTGCAGGCACATTCTAATTTGTGAAATCACTTAAAGAGAAAGTTCACCCAAACAAGAAAATTCTGTCATCCTTTACTTACCCTCATGATGTTGCAAAGCTTATGTGTAGAGCATCTGTTTACTTCAGACTACAGCGCAAATGTTAAACTCAAAGACAGTAGACACCACAAATGGTTTTGCACACTGCTTTTGTCTATTTCTCACTCTTCTGTCTGTTTCAAACACTTAGACACACTTAGATACTAAAAGACATTTAAAGTATTTCCCCTGTCTCTTAAGTCAGATTAAAAGAAACATGTGCTGTTCAGAGTAACCCAGGAAAAATGTCTGTTAAAAAACGAATAATAATAAATTATCTTGCTTTGACTTCCTGTTTGAGCTCTCTAATGGAATAACCACAGATCTTCTCAGTGCATCTGTAAATCTGTTCTTGTCTTTCCACAGGAAAGATGTTGTCAGCACTCTTTATTATTATTGGATGTTTGCTGAAGGTCAGTGCTGTGCCATAGAGTCAAAGGTTGTTAGGGAGACATGACTCCACAAGATCAGAAAGCTATGTGTCAAATGCGTCCTAAATCTGGGAATCTTAGAATGTCCTCATGTGGAAAAATGAATCATCAATAATATATATAATGTTTATAATATTAAAAAGTTAGATGTGGAGTTCATCTGGTGATGCTGTGTTGCCCTAGAAACCAAGTGTGGGTGTGGCCTGGATCTTTGTTATGGCGACCCATCCTTGGTTTCTGAGGCTTTACAGAAAAACACATTATTAATTTTTTATTTATTTTTAGGCATTTTTGCTTTCACTGTTTTAAAACCCATCTTGTGTCTACTTGATGAGAAGCGGTTGTGTAGAAAGCATTTGTTTGGAGCAGCTTGGACTTATTACCTGAGTCTGAGTGCTGGTGTGTGTTTGTTGTTGTGGTTCATTTGTTTATGTCTGTGTGATGACATTTTTTCGCAAGCATGTTAAAATGACCACAAAATTTCCTATTTGAAGACATCAGACTGGAAACATTATTACAAAAAGCCTTTCACCTATCTAAACAACATGCTGGAAAGAAGAATGTATTCAAAATAAAGAAAGATTTTCCAATGTTATAACTAAATGTGCATCAATAACAACATATATACCGAATTATAAAAAAAAGGGTGGATTTTAAATCAAAATGATCTTAAAGCATGGGTACATTTGGGTATTGTTTCCAACAATATGCTCAGTATTTTTCTTTCTTTTTTCTTCCTTTCTGGTCTTTTCAGATATAAACGAGTGTGCGGACAGTAACGGAGGATGTGAAGGCTCGTGCTGTAACACTATTGGCAGTTTTTACTGCAGGTGTCCTGATGGCATGAAACTCGGAGCTGATGGGAAATCCTGCCAAGGTGAGTGAACACTCACATCCATTGAGTTTATTTCATCTTTCCAAAGTCATTTAACATTTATATAATCAGAGCGTTCAATTTAAAACCACCATCTGAGAAAAGAGCTCTAAATATTAATATCTATGAGCAGCAGTAAATCAAATCATAAACATTCAGACTCATTTATGACCTGATCATCAATGCATTAAACTGTCATGATCATAAGTGAGAGTAGTTTTTAAAGCTCTCTGTTCATCATGAGATGAAGAAGGATGTATGATGGGCTTTGTGTGGGCTGTAGTTCCTGAATGCGCTGAGAGAGACAGTTCTACATCTGTGTCCATCTCAGCTGTTAGTGTGTAGGTGTGGGAATGATGATCTGGCCTTCTGTCTCAGTTCCTGCTGGACTGAAAGGTTACAGGTGAGGAAACAGGTGTATGAGAGGGACGTGGCGGTTGGGGGATTGAACATAGAAATGCAGATGTTTTTTTTTTATTTATTTTTTATGTAGATCAACTTATTGTTGTTAAAAAATAATTCAAGAGAAATTCAAGAGAGGATCCTGCATAATAGATTTAACAGTAATTCTGATGAAGAAATACTAAAGAATGCTAAAATCACTACAAAGGTTAGGTAATAGGTACATGTGTGAAAGTGTGAATAATTCTAATTAAAATATGTTTTTTGGATGATTTCCACTAGTATCCAGTAAGTTATTATAAATTCACAATGACATTTTACTGAGTAATGAAGTTATATAGTCTTTGAGTTGTGTTTCTTGTAATGTGAAGTGTAAGTGTAAATCTCTCTCTGATGGGGCTGCTCTAGATTTGTGGGAAATTGTCAGACGGCTGTAATTGATTTCTTTTGGGTCAAAAGGGTTAATTAGTGCTAATGAACTACATTCAATAATCCAGTCATGGGGCAGGCTGTTTGTTAAAGCACTTGACCCACATAGATGACTGCATACTGCATACATTCATCCTGACAAAAACCAAATGAACACAGAGGAAATTGTAAATGATCTTAATAGCAACAGTACTGTGTATTTTAAGCATTTGGAATAGATCCCAACAATATTGTGCTGTGTTGATTTTGGACATAGTTCTTTGACAAAGCAGATTGAATATGGACATTATTTGCACATTCACACATGTGAATATTTTCAGCAGATGTAATATATCTAATCATCATTCATCAGCTCTTTGGTTTTACAACATTTCAGATTTTTCTCAGAATTCTGTAAGTTTGACATTTTAGAATCTAAGTTATATTTCTCTTAAAAATCAAACTGACATCTGACAGGTCAGTTCTATTCTGACATCAGAATTAATGATAAGAAATAACAGATAATGTTTCTTGTGATGTCATAAGCACATGTGTAGGATTTATTTACGTTTGTCCACTACAGACTCATCTTTAATTCAAATGTCCACATAAACCTTAATTTTCCCCCCCTTAAAAATTAACTGAGGCTTATTTTGTGTGCATAAACAAGCTTTTAAAAGCAAACATCTGTTAAAACAGTCAAGAACTGGATGGAGTGAAACATGGTTGGTCACCATTAATCTCCTGTATTTAAGCACATTCCTCACAGTGACAGCTTGACATTTATTATTTATGGCAACTCGTATGTATTGAACACAATGTTTGAAACCATACTTTTTGCCAGCCCTACCAAAAAGTACTTTGGTACTGTTATAGGAGTACCATGTGTGTAAAAATATGGTAGTCATTTGGTATATATCCATATGAGACCATCACTGTACTATGGTACTTTTTGGAAGGGGGTTGACAAAAGATAAATGAATTCACTTACTAGCAGAAAAACAGTAAGTAAAATATTCAGAACTGCATTTTGCATTTTTATTGATTTTAAAATTATTTTTTATTATTTTTGGATTTTACCATTTTGATTTGTATATTTAAAGACATGAATGAATAAATAAATAAATTAGTAAAATTAAGGACAAAAATAATTAAATCACTTTAAATACATAAATATATTTAAAGAAAAAAATAGGTGCCGACCAAATGTGTCAGCCTAATTTAGTAATTTTTTTTATGTGAAGACAGACCATGTCTCATTTGTTGCATGCTATCACAACAGATAAAGATGAGTGTGAAGAGCTGAATGGTGGTTGCCAGCAGACATGTGTGAACACACTCGGTTCGTACCACTGTGAGTGCAGTGAGGGTTTCCGCATACATGCTGATGCTCACACATGCATAGGTAAGATCTCTATAACATGCATAAATGCTCACAAACACACATACTGTACATGGTGGAGAATCTCTCTCAGTCTTGAGTGGCATCTGTTTAGTGATGCATTTGACAGCAAGCTGCCTAAAACTCAACAAACAGTGTTAACACAGCAAGAGAGCTCTGGTTCTGCCGATCTCATCACCCTTAAACAGCCTTTATCCTGTTTTACTGGAGTCTGGATGTGTCATCACTTTGTGACAGGCCTGGCGATGTCATCACAGTGAGACAACAGCTCTGGCCTGTCCCCTAAGACTCCGTAAATCTGCCAACTCAGACACGACATGGAAACATCATCAGTCAGAGAGCGGCAGAGAAGGAATGAGAACCTTCCAAAACTCTCAATATATATACAATCTCCAAACTGGATTTGATTCAGAGATGTTTTCCCTTTATAATAAAAGTTTTCCTTACTTCCTGTCCAAAAAGAAAATCTGAGTTTGTCATTACAAGATTTCTGAATTTTATGTGCTCTAACTGGCATTATTATGGTTAGCTAAAACTAAAAGCATAAAAAACATGCATGTTGCTTAAAATAAAATCAATGTTAACTGTAATAAAATAATAAAATAAAATACCAAACTTTAAAATAAAAAACTTGTTGCAAAGGCAAGATTTCTATTTAATAATTTTTTATTTCTTAAGTTGCAGTACTAAAATAAATTAAAAGTAATTAATAAAATTAATAAATACTATAGACATATTTAAAAAACTAATACAAATGACAAAAACACAACTAAAATACTAAAACTTTAACTAAAAGTAAAGTGAAAATAGAAAACATAAATATAAAGTCAAATTCAAAATATTAACCAAAACTAGTATTTTATTATATATACTAAAACAGCACTGGCTGGAGGAGCGTTAGTAAAGCTAAGGTTACTACAGAGGGATTGTCTTTGTAGTATATGTGTGTAGATGCTTATTTTTGATCATTACATGCATTGTGTGTGTGTGTACGTGACATTTTTCCAGCTGTGAACTCTTGCTCTGTGAAGAATGGCGGCTGTGAGCACAGGTGTGTGGATTTGGGGAACGAGCAGTACATGTGTGAATGTCGCAGCAACTATCAGCTCAAAAGAGATGGCAAACACTGTGAATGTGAGTTCACATACAGTACATACGTTGTCTTTCAATTGCTGTTTTACTGTAGTAATATTGTGATGATTATTGTGTGTGTATGCTGTGTTATTCTCTCAGTGAAGGACCCCTGTAAGGAACATAACGGAGGATGTACTCATATCTGCAGTAATGTGAATGGACAGGCGCAGTGCAGCTGCAGATCAGGATTCAAAATGGGAGATGACTTCAAGAGATGTGAAGGTTCGAGTGCATGACATGTACCCATGTATATGTAGATTTCTTTCCAGAAGAATATTTATTTAACTTTTTATCTTGCGCCAGCTTAGACATTAACAACTGTTATCTGTTTTATGTCATTTTCAAAAACTACCAATAGAATAGTCAATAGCCAATAATATTGTGTAGTTTTCGTCCCCAGAAATGTAATGTCACATTTTCTGTTACTAATTAAATTAAATTAAATTAAATTAAATTAAATTAAATTAAATTAAATTAAATTAAATTAAATTAAATTAAATTTTATTTTATTTTTTTTATTTTTTTATTTTTTTTTTATTTTTACCTGTCAGTGCAATTCCATTGGTCACAGCAAATCTTTGAAAAGAGTTTACAAAGTCTTGAAGTTTGAAAGTTTTTAGGCCTTACAGGCAGACAGATTTATTTTATTTTATTTTATTTTTACCTCCCAGTCCAATTCCATTGGCCACAGAAAATCTCTCTTCAGATGTGCCATAAAACCAACCAACACACACACACACACACACACACACACACACACACACACACACACACACACACACACACACACACACACACACACACACACACACACACACACACACACACACATAATGATCTGCTGTTAGTTACTATGTGTGCAGGCCAGTGTAAGAGTCATGGGTAAACACGATTGTCTGGACCTCATTTATGTCCAGACTTTATGAGACAACCTCAGCTGACCCCATGGAGAGACTTTGACCCCTGCTGTACACACACATGCATTGCCATGCTTACGCATAGACACACACTCATATTGCTGGTATCCTGACTGAATACATTGTGTTTATTTATTAAACACAGTTGTACAGTACAAACTAGTAGTGAGTTTTACACTGACATATCTTCTAACTATCCAAACATTTCCTCTCCCAGACATAGATGAATGTGGGTCTGGTCAGACTAAATGTGCTCACGGCTGTGTTAACGTGCCGGGATCATTCCGTTGTGTGTGTAACCCAGGATTCGAGCTGGGTGCTGATGGGAAACAGTGCTACCGTGAGTACAAATGCACACACTAACATGCGCTCTGTGATTCTTTTAGTGTAATATGAGGTGGAAAACTTAAAACACTGTATTAGACAGTTATTAGATTATCTCAGTAGTTCACTGACATGTGGATTTGGTTTACTGGAGCCAAACAGTCTGTGATTGGTCAGTGTTTTTGACATGCACCAATCAGTGTCTTAATCCTTCAAGCGACATCTGAAATCTCATCTCTTTCGTCACTATTTGACTTTCTTTCCCTGTCTAGCTTTATTATGAAAACTTTCTGTGTCTGTTCGCCTCTTTAAGATGAATCGCTTGATGTATTCCCCAATTGTAAGTCTCTTTGGATAAATGTCTGCTAAATGAATAAATGTAAATGTTAATAATCAAGAGTGATGTATCCTTCAGGTATAGAGATGGAGATCGTGAATGGCTGTGAGAAAAACAACGGGGGCTGCTCCCATCACTGTGAGCACACCACCAGTGGGCCCCTGTGCTCCTGTAACCAAGGTTACCATCTCGCTGATGACCTCAAGACGTGTATAGGTATGGACCCCACTTGATGGTTGTCTAGCAAATCCTTGATGTAAAATGTAGACATTTTAGATTATGAATTATATGTATATTTGCTACAATTATAAAGTCTGGGGTTGTTGAGATTTTATAGAGTTAGGTCACTCAAAAATGAAAATTAGCCCATGTTTTACTCACCCTCAAGGCATCCTAAAAAATTATCCTTGCTCTTCCAAGCTTTAGAATGGGAGTAGGCGGGTTTGTTTCAACAGTCTAATAGATGTGTAATAAAGCATGCGCATCTATAATAAAACATGCCTCTAACTGCTCCATGGGGCCTCCTGTAGCGAATCAATGTGATTTTGTAAGAAAAGTATACATATTTAAAATGTTTAATGAATTTTTTTTTCTCACTTCTGCTGTCATACATACAAACCGCTCCGGTGGATGACATAGGACATTTGCGTCGTGCACGGTGAGATATGCGAGATTGTTTACAGGAGCAAAGGAAGCAAAGTTTCCTTACTTTAGCAAAGGAAAACCAGTCCCCTCTTGGCTTATATCGAACCGTTTGAGGCACGTTTTACTATGGATGCGTGCACTTCATTTGATGTCTTTTGGACTGTTGAACAGAAACACCCATTCTAAAGCTTGGAAGAGCCAAGACAATTTTTAATATAACTCTGATTGGATTCGTCTGAAAGAAGAAAGTCATATAAATGTGGGCTAATTTAAATTTTTGGGTTAACTAACACTTTAATGCTTTTGAAGGAAGTCACTTATACTCACTAAGGCTGCATTTATTTAATCAAAAATACAGTAATAATAATAATAATGTGTAATATTATTACAATATATAATAACTGTTTTCTATTTCAATATTTTTTTAAATGTTCATTCTTGTGCAAAAGTCTTGGGCCACTAGTAATTTCACAGACAAAAATTGTTTCAAGTCTCAATTTCTATCTTTTGCTGTAGTGTCTCAGTTTACATTTCCAAATATTCATTTTGCCATTAATTTTAATAATCCAATGAGATGTTTGTATGCACCTTCCTACAAGGTGTATGCTCCTTCAAGAAACCTTCCTACAAAGCTACCTGAAAAACTATGCGCAATTGTACCTAGGAGAAAAGCTGTTTTAAATGCAGAGGGTGGTCCCACCAAAAATGTATTTGATAAATCAAATTTGATTAAAAAAATAGATAAATAAAATTTATTTATGACACTATTTTTGAAACATTCTTTACTTTACTGCATTTTTATACAAGTGCTAAAAGGCTTTGCTACAGTAAAAAGTCTCACTGGATTATTAAAATTAATGGCAAAATGAATGTTTGGAAATATAAATAGACATTTCCTATTGACACATTACAGAAAAATATATAAATGACTGACTTTAAACCATTTTTGTTGGTGAAAATACTAGTGACCGAAGACTTTTGCACAGTAGCATAATTTATTCCTGTGATGTCAAGAACAGCATTTATAAATGCATCTTTGCTAAATTAACTTCAATATGTACAGGATGATGGTGCCTCGTCTACTATATTATTATAAGGTAAAATTAATGGAATTCAGAAGTTAATGGTAAAATATATATTTAAATAATTCAGTTTAAATGTATGCATTTTGACAATTCAATTGAATAATGGTAGAATGACAGAATTTTAAATGTCCACAAATCCCTAATTAACCATTAGACATATTCATAACAACAGAATATCCACTATTGCTATCATTCAACAACACAAAATGAATAATTTAACTTCAAAATGATTCAGATGGGATAAAAAAAAGATTAACCATACTTATTGGTTTCTGTTGTCTAAACACTGTAAATATTTACCTGCTTTTTAGTTTTAATGTTACATAGTGTTTTTTCTTATAAGAAAATACTTCTGTCGTCCACAGACGTTGATGAGTGTGAAAACGGGGAGGCGTGCTGTAGTCACTACTGTAAGAATTACCCAGGAGGCTATGAGTGCAGCTGTAGACCTGGATACACACCTAACGGCTGCACATGTGATGGTGTGTGTTTAGTTTCATGTCTTCCTTGTTTGATCCTCTCTTAACCAAACCCTTTTTTAACTATCCTTTTTTTAACATACATGCAAATTAAGATATTTTTCCTAGTTTTCCTCATAAATTGACTGTTTGAAGTTTACTTAAGCACATTTAGTGTATCATGAAAACTGTTTTAATATGAATCTTTCTCTTCAGACATTGACGAGTGTGTATCCGAGACGTCAGGATGTTCTCAGTACTGTGTGAACACGCTGGGCTCCTATGAGTGTTTCTGTCAGGTGGGCTTCAGACTGGACCACGACCAGAAATCATGCTTGCGTGAGTACAAGTTTAACTGGCTTTATGTAGTGTTGACTTCATAGTCAGGAAGTGATGCACAGACTTCATAATGAAGTTATAAACAAGAGTATTATTAACACCCAGAAGACATGTTTTAAGTTGGCAAAAAGTTATTAAAAAAAAAAAAAAAATATATATATATATATATATATATATATATATATATATTAGTTTGTTTTGTTATATGTCAAATAATATATATTTTTTATTTTCTGTTTTCATTATAAAATAAAGTATTAAAAGATAACTTTTTATTTGATTTGAGTTAGTTGTCTCTGTATTTGTAGTTTTGTAGTTGTCTCTATTTGTCCGTCTCTTTTGTTCTTTAACATTTTGTGTGTTTAGCTCTCTATGAGAGGGAATTGGAGGAGGAGGAAGAAGAAGAGGAAGAGGTTGTCGGCAGTGAAGATGAGGCGGGGGTTCTACATTTGCCGGACTTGCTGTTCCGTCGCCCCCCTCAACTGCTGCATTACACCGCTGCTTTAAGTAGACCGTATGATGACGACACATACACCTATGACCCAGAGCACCCACAAAACCTTGAAGAGAGACAGGAGCTGACCGTCATCAGCAAGATTGGTACGAGAAACCTAGAATGTTAACATAAACTGTGACATAAACATACAGAGATAAGGACTTATGAATATGTTAATCTCTCTGTATCAGTGTGTGAGGAGGGTTCATTCGGTGACGACTGTGGTGTGAGCTGTGAGGACTGTGCTAATGGAGGAGTGTGTGCGTCAGAGAGGGATCGCTGTGTATGTGGACCTGGCTGGACGGGGGTCACCTGTAATGACAGTGAGTGTCTTTATTCTCTACTATCACTGACCTCTGACCTGAACAGAAGCCTTGAGGAAACACAGCTACACTGTTAAGGTTTATTTACAAAAAGCGAGACATTTTTACACAAAACATGCCAAGTATGATTTTACATTGAACTCCCACAGACTCTGAGATATCATAATGCAAAAGATTATTTATTAGAGGCTAAGTTAACTTATTTCTTATTATATTTTTTAGATGGCAAACAACAAAACTATTCAGAGCAGGGTTATTATAGTTAACTAAAACTAAAACCATAAGAATATTTTCATTACTTTAAATAAACATTCAATATATAAAATAAAAACTTATTTCAGGTAGTTGCCGAGGCAATTTCTGTCATTTTAATTTAGTTTAACCTGATTGACTAAAATAACTAAAACTAAAACAGAAATAAAATTGAATAAAAACTATATAGATGTGTTTGAAAAAAAATCTACAAAAAATTAAAACAAAAATGCAAAAACTTTAAATGCAATTAAAATGAAACGTGACAAAATAAATGTAAAAACTAATCAAAAATATTAATAAAAGCTATCTCAGGGATATTTAACTGCTTTAGAGACAAATCAGCATCAAGAAAACACATTTATACATACAGTATACATTGAATTAAAAAAGTTAATTTAGATGTTTCCGGAAAAAGCACATTTTGATGACTGAATATTGGAGTCAATATAAAACCTAAATTCAGGATATCTTGAAATGCGTGTTCCATTTTTCCTGTTTTTCTTTTTGTCCTCATCTAGCTCTAGCTGTAGTCCTCCTCTGTTTACCTTTACTTATACAGAAATCCCATCAAGCCCTTAAGTGGAGCAGTTCCATGACTCTAAGCACAGTACTTCCTGTAGGGTAGTTTATAACATAAATCGACAGCGTGCTGGAGAGCTGCAGCCCTAAGAGCACCTCCCCACCCATCATTGTGAATTCACATGAGTGCAGTTTTCCATACCGTCCCATTTTTAATGCAGCCTAAAATCAACAGAAAGTACAGTGGCTGCTGTATTTCTCTTTCTCCCTGGTTCCTCGGAGAACCCTAAACATTTATTTACTTTGCATTCTCTCTCTCCTTTAGCTTGTGCTGAGGGCACATATGGCGTTCTGTGTAACAGTCTGTGTGTTTGTAAGAACGGGGGCCGCTGTGACCCAGTGACGGGGAAGTGCTTGTGTCCTCCAGGAGTCCACGGTCTGCACTGTGAAAACGGTACAGCACACATGCTTTATGTATCCTCTTCTCTTTAACATCTTCCATTTTTCATGGCTTGTGACATTTCATCTTTCCTTTCTACTTACTGTATGTCATATTTCAATATTCATAACTTTTTTTTTTTTTTTTTTTACTTTTGTAACGTTCCACCTTTCCATCTTTTCATGTTGTCTCATGAGGAAAGAAGAGAGGAATATATGTATTTCTTTTTCTTTCCCCACTTTTAGTCTTTTTTATGCTTGTTTGCTACTCTATTAGTGTCTCATTCCCATTACGGCACAATATATTTCAGTTTTAGAAGTAAAGAAACTTTGTGTATTTTTAGGTCTGTAACTGTTGATCATTTCTATAATTTTACTTTGATTCCAGTTCATTAAGGACTATTTCCTGTGGTGTGAATAAAAATACACTACCATTGAAAAGTGTGGGGCCAGTGTTTTTAATTTTAAGATAGGAAATATAAAATATATTATTTTAAAATGCCATTTTATATATTGTAATAATATTTTGCGATATTGGTGTTTTTTTCTGATTTTCTGTAGTTTTTTGTAACTTTAGAATTTTAATGTTCTTTAAAATATATGATGTGTATGATCAAAAAAAAAAAAAAAAACTCACAAAAGAGTCTGCTAAATGATTAAATGTAGAAATATATGCAAAGCATCCATCAGTAGACTAACTGGAGTTCTCCTTCCTGTCCACTTCCTCTCTGTCTGCCCTTGGCTTTTCCTTGTCTTCATCACATCATCCATCAACCTCATCTCTCCCAGCTGTCTCTGAAATTCCTCTCAGCTCAGACCTGATAATTCCATCTTGACAAGAGCATGTGATGTAATGTACCTTATGGAACACCAGATGAACATTGTGGAATTTCACTGATGTTCCCTGTGATGTCATCAGGTTGTCCGCAGGGTTTCTATGGGAGGTTCTGTCACAGGAAGTGTAGCTGCCCCAGTAATGGACGCTGCCATCGTCTGTATGGAGGGTGTCTTTGCACACCTGGCCTCTACGGCAAATTCTGCCACCTGCGTAAGTACGCTAACATAGCACGTTAGTGTCAAAATGGTTACTTTAATTAATTTGAGGTATAGTAAAATAGTGTTTCTCCACATCAGCATGTCCCAAATGGACCCACGGTGCGGGTTGCTCGGAGGAATGCCAGTGTGCGCAGGAAAACTCACTTTCTTGTGATCCACAAAAAGGCACCTGCATTTGTAAACCTGGTTACAGTGGTGACCGCTGTCAGGAAGGTAGGTGATGTTTCTACAGCCATTTGAGATTGTTGTTTCTGACAGGTACATGGAGATATATATTGTGTTCCTGTGTAGAATGTGATGACGGATACTACGGCCTTGGCTGCCACGAGCGATGTAACTGCTCTGCTGGTGAGCCATGTGACCCTAAAACTGGAGAGTGCCAGAAGACGTGCCCAGCCGGATACCATGGAGAGAAATGCCAGCTGGGTAAGACTCACAATCATACACAAAGTCTGAGAAGGCAATACTACTCTGCTACTTATTGCAGTATAGTTTGTGGTCAGCAGTCTTGGGAAGGTTACTTTGGAAGTGTAAGTTACAGATGACAATTTACCCTATTCAAAAGGTATGTAACTATTTCAATTACTTTATTTATTATTACTTTTCTAAATTTCTAATGAATGTTTTCAACTGTTAATCATTTTGAAACATTTAACACAGGTTGGGTTAACCTTACAATATTACTCAACACTGATTACTGTCAGACTTTACAAATCCTTTATCACTTGAATTAAGAATTAAGAAGTGCAGCCACCACAAAATCAGACTTTAGCGCTTATTTTTAATTTGAGATCGTTCTGAGGTTAAATACAGATTTAAAATCATAACAACACATAGGTTAATAGCTGTGACACTGTTTTTGAAATTAAATCTTTGCATAGCTATGATAGGAAACTCTTGCATCTAACAATGCCTTTGAAAAAACAGCTAATCTTAAAAAATAAAGCATATACATAAAACCAAACAGTTATTAAATAAGCATGTGTCCTACACTTTGTCCTAAACTCCTGAAACATTGGTGTCTCATATTTTAGAACAGTTTTTTTCTTTGGGAAAGAAATCAATCAAATCTGTAATCATTAACATTTTCATAAGTAACTGTAATTTAGTTACATTTTTCAAATGGGTCACTTTTCAAATGGGACAAAAATGGCTGTGCACCGCCCTCTAGTGACTATCAGATGTCAGTACATAGAACTGCTTTAATGGCTCAGTTATTTTAATAGCACAATAATATCTGACTGTGACCTGTCAATCATCAGGCAATATTACCTTTTTAAAATTCAAAGGAGCAGATGCACTAAACATTCACACATGACAACGTGCTGACAGATGGAAGTTGCAGTCATTTCATAGTGTCAATCAGTTTATTGTGTTAAAAAGAGAGTCACGGAATGTTTTATGTAGTTAGATTTATGCTGGCCTTCTCTGTTATATTATGAAAATGATATATTATCACACACTATGTGTGAGTGTGTTTATAAATGGGTTTTCCTTCTGTTCGCCGAAGAGAGAAATGAATGAATTTGAAAAGAGCATCATGTTTTAATAATATTTGAAGTGTCTGTTTTAGCTATTTCTTTCTTGATCACTTACATAAATTTTTTAGTCTTAATGGCTTAAACAGATCGTGGTTTGGTCTTGCTAAAACAGGCTCTTTTATCCCATCCTCAGGGGGGGATTCTGGGTAATTGAAGTAAGCTCTTCAAGAAAAAGAAGGAGTGAGTGTATTCAGACAGGATAGACAGAACCACATTGCTTCTGTTAGCTCGTCTGTTACCTGTCACCTCATTTTCACCGAACAGATTTTAAACCTTGTTTTCACCGAACAAACAACATTGCGGTTTCTGTCTCTTTCTATGTGAATCTGGCTCATACTGTAATAGTAATAAATATTGATTTTAATGACAAGAACTAATTATTTTAACATGTGGTAACATAAAAATAACAATTTTTTTTTTAAACAAATACAATAAAAAAAGAGACATCCAACAGGACATTAATAAATGTACAGATAGTAGTCTTTAAAGTGTGTTTGCAATCTCAAATCTTAAATCGGTATGATTTGATTCGTTATATGAATTCAAATGAATAATGAACATCCTCTTTGTAGTGTGTGAGGCAGGTTTTTGGGGTGTAGGCTGTGCCAGTGTGTGTCATTGTGGCAGTAATGCAGTAACCTGTGAGGCCAGCAGTGGGCGCTGTGTGTGTGAGGCTGGATACACTGGAGAACAATGTGACAAGAGTGAGTCTGTTCTGTTTCTTTTTAATTCGTTCTTCTTTAAATGTTTTATTCTTTTCAGCTATGCGCTATTTAATTGGTACAACATGTAAAAGTTCAAGTTCAAAAGTTAAATCTGATGCTAATTAAGATGCAAATGCTGCCCCCTTGTGTCAACACAATACAACTACAGACAGAACTAACTGAGCATTAAACTAAAACCATGCTAAAATACTACTCTTACTAGTTCTTAAGTATATAGTATGCATAATGTGCATGGTATGCTAAATTAGGAAACAATACATATTGCATACATACCTACAATATTAGACCAAAGTAAACAAGAGAGTGCAATGTGTGAGATACTGTATCCCACAATGCAGTGCAGCTGATTTGACCTTCCATTTTCACTGTGAAAGTAATTATAGATATAATTTTCAACATTTTTAATATGTTTTGTTTTTGAAAATGATCATTATTACCAAATTGATGACTGGACCACCCACATTAAGTACTATCTGTAATTTTTATCAAAATATATAAAAAAAAAAAAAACATGTGCAGTGCAGTATTAAGTATTTCAGTGTCATATAATATTATTTATATGCTATTTTAATATTTATTCATATTTTAATTAGCTTTTATTTTTATCAGTGCTGTCAAATGATTAATTGCATTAATCACATCCAAAATAAAAGTTTTTGTTTACATACTATATGGATATACATAGTTTATTTATTATGTATATATAATTACACACACATACAGTATATATTTATATAATTTATATATTACGTTTATATATATTATAATATAGCATAGATATATAGATATATATATATATATATATATATATATATATATATATAAATATAGCATATTTTTCTTAAATTTATACATGCATTTTGTAATAAAAAAAAAAAAAAAAAACACACAAAACACTATAATAATTAAATAAAGAAAAACTTTTATTTTGGATGCGATTAATCTTGTGACAGCACTAATTTTTATATTCACAGTTATCATTTTAGTTTTAGTTTGTTGTCGTCATGTTAATATTTGCTTTTGTCAGTTTTTATTTGTTTTTTATATTTCTATTTAATTTTAATTTATTTTTATTTCAGAATTAATTTTAATACTTAAACTTTAAACTTATTTCTAATTTTAAGTTTTTTAAGGTTTTTATATTATTATTATTATTTCAACCTTATTTCAATGACTAAAATCAAATTTTGATATTTTTAGTTTTAGTTAACAATAACAAGACTGTAGTATTGAGCTAATATTTTATTCTGAACACAGCAATCGTGCATACTTAATTTCCAGTCATTTCTGTACATGCATACTCAATCTAAATATCTAAATCTGATGCTTTTGTGTCAGAGTGTCCTGAGGGCCATTATGGAGCAGAGTGTAAACTAGCGTGTGAGTGTGAGAACGGAGCCGAATGTGACCACGTCAGCGGAGCTTGTACCTGTGCCGCCGGCTGGGTGGGATCACACTGTGAAAAGAGTGAGTTACAAACAAATACATCCAAATTCAAAAATGGTCAGTGATATATGTGAAGAAAAACATTTATTTAAATGCATATTATATCTTATTTTCCCGAACATCTCTCTTTTTCCTCATAAGTACTGTTTTCATACCTCTAATGCACTGGGGCCTCTTCTTCACCAGAGAAACAGGAAGTCTCAATCAGTCTGAGAGGGCAACCCACCCATCATGCAATCTGAGTGTGTGTCTGTGTTTAAAATGGAATGTTTTTGATTCCCATCTGCTCATTGAAACACTCACTCATCACACACAGTCAAGCAACTTGAAAACACACAAAAAATGTTTGTTTAGTGTGTCATAATGACATCAGCGCAGGAAACTAAGATCATATGTTTAAAAAACATGACGTTAATAAGAACTAGAAGCAGGTATGAAGGTTTTGCCCTCAATGACCTAAAGGTACAGAGTCATATCTGCCTTCTAGTGGTTAATCTGAGCCACTGACTAAACATCTCTCTCTCTCACACACACACACACACACACACAGACACACCCTGCTGGATGCATGACAGCATCCTCTGCTTAATGAGACAGCCACATCCAGCTGCTGCACTTTATTGGAAAACCACAATGCACAGACATACACACAGTGCCAAACATAGAAGCCGAGTCCTATCTTAGCTAGAAAAAAAAACACCACATGTAAACACACACACACACACACACACACACACACATACAAACATACAAGATGCACGGACAGGCAAAATGGCTCATACCTTAACAGATTCCATGCATGTGTTTTTTGCACCATTTTTAGCATCACACAATATTCAATCTACAGCCGCATTTTACTAGTTTGCAGTCTGATTCTAATATGATTAGATTATTAGCTGACCACAGAATAATAGCAAGAAAGCAACTATTGAGTTGTCCACAAGGGCTGAAAGGAATAACGTGCTTGCAACCAGTGTAGCCTATTTTACAAACAAATGACCCTTTGAAACCAATTCTTCTTAGTAAATCACAAACATACAGTGAAACCAGTGTTACTTGATTCACGAACAAATAAACCTTATGAACTAATAAATCTTTTTTAGTGAATCAAAAACATACTGCACATGCAGTGTTGTCTAATTCATAAACAAATGTTTCTTAAGAGCTGATCCTTTTGTAGTGATTTAGAAATATACCGCTGAACCAGTGTAGTTTGATTCACAAACAAATGACTCCCATGAACTGATCCTTTTTTTACTGAGTCAAAAACATACAGCACAACCAGTGTAATCTGATTCACATACTGACTCTTAAACCATTTTACCTAATTGCTAGATGTTTTTTTAACATATAATTTAAGTTTCCTGCATTGATGTCATCATGACACATTAAAAAAAAACTGTGTGTGATGAGTGAGTGTTTCAATGGGTGAACAGGAATCAAAAAAATAAATTTTTTCCAAACATACAAGCCGCAACCAGTGTAGTTTCATGAATGAGTGACTCTTTTGAACTGATCCTAAATTAGAGCATTAAAAACATAGAGTCTTTGGTCTGATTCACAAACAAATTATAAGATGATCTTTTTTAAACCAGTTATTTTGTAGTAAATCAAATAGATACAGCGTGATCAGTGTAGTCCAATTCATGAACAAATTATTCTTTTACTAACAAGTTATTTTATAGTGAAGCTAAAACAGAGCGTGATCAGTGTAGTCCGATTCATGAACAAATGATTCTTTTAATAACCAGTTCTTTTATAGTGAAACGAAAACATGCAGCATGATCAGTGTAGTCCAATTCATTAACAAATGACCCTTTTAAATGAGTTCTTTTTAGTTAATCAGAAATATACAGCATGAAAAAATAATGACCCTCCTGAGACGATCCTTGTCAGTGAATCAGAAACATGCAGCATAACCAGTGTACTCCCAATCACGACAAATCTTGCAGAAAAGTATCTTTCTTCAAAGAAAGGAAGTAAGCCAAAATAACTTCCTGTACCCATGTGATCTGGTTGAGGGAGTATATGATAACCAGTGCCGACAGAATGGATCTAGATTCTGCACGGCAGAGGAAAAGAATAGTAGAACTGTCCAAAATCAACTGAAATCCTACAACGAGAAATTGGACGGGGCAAAATCAGGTCTTAGGGGACCAGTAGCGTTCCGTTTCCATCTGTATCAACACCACTGCCATCGATTTAGCACATTTTTTTGGTTTATAGTGGACTTTTACATTCACAGATTTCATACATTAAATCAGGCTGTGACTACAGAGATCAGGTCTCCGCAGGCCCACAGTTCCACCCTGTCCGTTTTGGGACGTTTTCAACTCAGTAGTTCATCTGGATGTAACCAAGCAGTTCCACTCATGTTCCATAGACTCAGATCTCTTCCATGCTTCTTAATCATACAAACCGACTGAATAACAGCACACACACACACATACACACACATGTGGCGGGTCTTTAGCAAGCTCTTGAGTGCTATCATAAGGCTCCATCTCTGAAGGCCTCAGCCGTGAAACACATTTTACCGGCTGCAGCCGATCACAACCATCCGCTGCCGTTACACGCTCACGCACACGCGCTTTACAAGATCTTATCAGGCTGATGGAATACAAGACCGATCTCCTGTGATCGCGTGCATCTGCGTGCCATATGCGTGTTTGTATGGATGTCTGTCTACACTTGAGCTCAAACAGAGAGACTCCGATTTCATTTGCGTGTGTGTGTGTGTGTGTGTGTGTGTGTGAATGAGTGGAGTTTGTACAAAGTGTACTGTAGTTTCATGTTGGATACGCTATGCTAACAAAGGCAATGTTTCTAAACAAAAGCAAACAAAATCACGTATGTTTTTCAAAGAAGCAAACTTCTAAAGTTTTGATTTGGATAATCTTATCACTGTCAAACAACCAGACAAGAAGAGCAGAAAGTGTTCAAACTTTTCGTAAAATCTTATGAATCTTCTTAAAAATATTGCTATTACATATTAAAATATATTCATTATATTTTAAGTTTTAAAAAACTGAACATCAATAAGAAGTGAATGTTAATGTATGTATTGTGGCCCTGTTGTACATGGATTATCATGCATGCTTTCCAAAGAAAATAAGTCATATATAATAGCTTGCTTTGTCTTTGTTCATCTGGCTTTATTATGGTGTGCAACACTCACTTTCACAATTTTATCAATTTTATTTATTTTTGTTAATTTAATTTTAGGTATATTTCTCTACTTAGAAAATAAGCCTGTTGGCAGTGTGTTCTAGTTGCCTTAATATTTTGTTTTGTTTTGTTTTGTTTTATTTTGATAAGCAAACATTTAAAGCAAGAAGAATTCATTTTAGCCACTAGATTTTGTGCATGAAGTGTGAGCTTTAGATGAAAAAAATATCCGATATTCATAAACCAAACATTTTATTTTAGCTAAATGAGCATATTTATTTAAATTTATTTTATTTTAATATATATTTTTTTGTTATTTTTAATTTAATTTAATTTTATTTTTCTAAGCAATAACCATTTTAACCAGGTGCACTACATTTTATGTGAGTTTTACATAAAAGCCAGAGATTTAAGTGAGAAAAAATGTGAGTTCAGGGAATATTTGCACAGGAGGCACATTTCTGTATCCAGACAGTGAACCTGTGGACTCAGCAGGTGTTTTAGTTTCCTAGAAATGTCTGTCTGTCTGTCTTCCTCACACACACGTTGGCTTTGTTGTGGTGAGGATGTGCTGCACATGTGGCGAATGAGATCACGCAATTAATGCTGATGAGAGCAATTCACACGCTGAGAATTCGGTAGGTAATGAGACATGAAAAAGAAAGATGAGCAGGACGAAGGGATGAAAGATGAATACATCCACACGGATACTAGTAAAACACTAACATAATTATATCCGAATCAGAATGCTGACATCCTGTTGGCTCTTGTGAGCATGACTTTCCAGTGATGCACTGCTCATTATAACGCACACACAGACGCTGCTGACTCAAATCTCCTCTCCTCCATAGGATGTCCTGTTGGGTTTTACGGGCAGGACTGTGTGCAGATGTGCCAGTGCGGGAACGAGGCCCAGTGTCACCACATCACAGGCGCCTGCCGCTGCACCCCCGGCTGGGCACCACCGCAGTGCATTCTGGGTAAGCCACCCACATCATTAAAACGGGGTGTGATTGGAGGCTCATCTCCGGCTGAACGTTGCATCCTCGCACAGAAATAACCCAACGATCTCTCAAACCGGCTCACCCAAACACAGGCCTCCTAGACAGTTTATCACCTAACAGACACGGATGATACATTTCTTAAAGCATGTGTTTGTGCGTATTAAGAGTGGATAAAGCTACCCGGTGGGGTGCAGAAAGGTTAAATGCACCAATGTTTTTAATCGGCATATCTCATCTGTGTATGTTTGTGTTTACTGTGGAAGGATGCTTTTTAGGAGCGTTCCGTTTGTGCGTCTGTCAGTATTTTATTAGGCTAAGATGCTTTTTAAAGAGAGCTCTGCGGCACATTGGTTTAGTACCATATGTCTTCTCATGCAATCTCCCGTCAGTAGTTTAATAGATCAGGGGCCCAATAAAGATTTATCTCTCTTTCTGCTTCACTCTCCCTCTCTTTTTAATGAAGTGAGGTTTGTGTTAAAGATCCCTCTCTCAGAAGTTTTATTTTTACATCTGGCTTTCCCATGACATGTTTTGCAGGGTAATCTCGACCGTGATGAAACCTCTCTGGAGTCAAATGATGTTATTATTTAGTTTTGTGGCACTCTTTTTTTGTAAAGAATGCAATTCATAAATCGTTATTTTGATTTGCGTCTGCTTTTTATCGTTTGTTATTTTATAGTTTTGCAGTAGCGTTGGTCTACTAAAACTAATGCAGTCAGGCTAAGTCCAAATCACTTACAGGCATCACGTAAAGTGTGTTAAAACACATTTTTGCCTCAAGAATAATTTTCGTATTTGGTGTAGATATATTATGTTATCTGGACACATAAAGATTTTTTTTTTACTCTTCAGATGCTCATATACTGGGTTATTTTATGTCACACTGGGTGCCTGGAGAGCTTTACAATTTTTTTTTTTTTTTATATTTAAAAACACTAACAACACTAACACTACCCAAAAAAATTAGAATTCAATAAAATAATATATCTTTCATTTAAGAAACAAAGCATTAAATTGATTAAAAAGCATTAAAAAGCTGTTTTTTTCTTTCTATTCATCGAAGAATCCCACAGAAAATGTATCACAGTTTCCAGAAAAATATTAAGCAGCACAACTGTTTTCAACATAGATAATAAAAATTATTTTTGGCCACTAAATCAGCATGTTATAATGATTTTTGAAGGATCGTATGTTACTAAAGACTCAAGAAACTTTTGAATGACATGAGTGTTAAAACAGATCAGTAGCTGATTTACAATGAAATGTGAAAATGAATGACAGTTACATGACATTTCTATTTATGAACTATATACTCTATTTATGAACTTACTAATATACTGTTAAACATAAGATGGGCATTGGGAACATCTAGAATAGAACATCTGTTTCATCACATCATTTTGCATTGCACAAAGTGCTACATATTTAGATTTTTAAAAGTTTGTTTTGATTCAAATATGTGTTTTATATGTGTTCTAGCCTGTCAAGCAGGAACATTTGGTCCCAACTGCAGTCAATCATGTGGCTGCCACAACGGAGGGTCATGTGACCCGGTGAGTGGCCAGTGCAGGTGCACACCTGGGTGGACAGGAACCAGCTGCCAACAGAGTGAGCTAAAACACACACATACTCAAATGTAAAATACTCACATTTAATGTAATATTATTGAATGACTATATATAAACAGCCTTTCTCTTATAGAAAACACACAAACATGTGCGTCACCATCCAAAGACCCTATATTCTCATAAACACATCTGTCTCTCTCTCACAGACTCACTCAGAGTGCTTTATTTGGCTGTAGTTAGTAAGATGTAAGTGATTATGGTGATTTATAGTGAGGAGTTTGTAAGCACTGATAGCAGCGATTCACATGTCATCACACAAATTACTGTATTCTGTCTCCATTACACACTGGAATGTTCACATGGGTGAACGCGGGCCACTCACTCCGCGATCCATCTGCTTTCTCTCTCACTGTCTGTATGGTTTGTGTATAGCCTGTGCATCTGGATGGTTCGGTAGGAACTGTGAGCAAAGATGCATCTGTCCAGTGGGTGTGGCCTGTGATCATGTGACGGGCAGATGTGGCTGCCCTGGAGGGTACACTGGGAACAGCTGTGAGACGAGTAAGATCTCTCTCATTTCATTCATCCTACTGATTCATAAGACAATTTTTAAAATAGCAAGAACTACCTCTAAAACCAGCTGTAAGACCATAACTCAGTACTTCATATAGACTAATATATATTAAACAGATACAATATAAATATTTTTCTATACACTGCCACTCAAAAGTTTGGGGTCGGTAAGATTTGTAAAAAAATGTTTTGAAAGAAGTCTCTTATGCTCACCAAGGCTGCATTTATTTGATCAAAAATACAGTAAAAACAGTAATTCTGTGAAATATTATTACAATTTAAAATATTTCTTTCTGTTTTAATATATTTTAGAATGTAATTTGTTCCTGTGATGTCAAAGCTGAATTTTCTGCAGCCATTACTCAGTCAGTTACATGATCCTTCAGAAATCTTGCAAATACTCTCATTTGGTGCTCTAGAAAGAGTTTTGTTACTATCTGCTTCATATTTTTGTGGAAACTGTAATACATTTCAAAATAGAATACATGAATAGAAAGTTCAAAAGAAAAGTGTTTATTCAATTACTTATTTCAAATCAGCAACAAAATTTATTTGCTTTTAATATAAAAGTTCTATTTTTGGCAAATGTAAAAGCCCTTTCGCACCAAAAGCCTCAGGCTGAAGGAAATGTAAATTCACGTCTGTACAGTAGAACACAGAAGAAGAGAGTTCAACAATCTTCAGCAATAAAAAAAGATGAAGAAATGTTAGTTTATCTTGTGTAATTTTTGCTTATTAGTATGGTTGAATTGGATCATCACAGGTCAGCTAATTGGTTAATAAAATGGGATTAAATACATACAGGATATTTGTATTATTTAACATATTTAATTATTGCAGCTTTGAGTCATATTTTGAGTTGCTTTTAACTGTTTTTATTAATTTCGAGGAAAACTAAATGAATTAATGAATGTTCACATTTATTCTAGAACTAAAGTAACATCTTACTCCCGATTTCTCTCAACAAGAGGACAGGAGAGCTTTCAGTGAATAAATGGGGGAAAAAAAGTAACTGGTGTTACTTATTTAAAAAAAGTAACTCTAATTGTAAATAAGAGGTAATGCGTTACTTTACTAGTTAATTTAAACAAGTAATCTAATTACGTAACTTGCGTTACTTGTAATGCGTTACCCCCAACATTGCTCCTAATTCTATAATGTTGCCCATTTTGTAAGAGTACTCAAGAACCAATCATCTGTTCTTTTATACATCCATTCATCTGAGCAGCTTAATCAAAACGAAGGGAGAGGAAGTTTTACAATCATTTTTAATTTAAGGTTTAATTTTTTTTTTACAGCAATGTTTCATTCTATTCATCATGCCAAAAAGATGTACAAACAGCCATATGCACACTTCTATCGCTTGTAATTCACATCTCCCTGTGTCTCTCTATCATTTTTACATTACACACGCTGGGGTTTAGCTCCCCGACTCTCTTTCAACACCCGCCCACCCCTCTCACTCTCTCTTTCTCTCTCTCTGTGGATGTGAGACATCTGATAAAGGTTAGCGCTGAGTGGCCAACTCAAACAGCAGGCTTTGTTTTCGTCTGTGTAAGGATAAGAAGTCTGGAACACACACACACACTGCAGCAGACATGGCTAATGACAACAGTCTAATTATTCTCTTTAGTCTGGAGTCTGAACTTATCTCTTACACATGCCGGTGGGGTGAATACACAAACACGCACACATGTATACATGAACATACACTGATCTGTGTTAGTCTTAACAATACGGATGCCACTGAGCCCAGTTGACAGCCCTATCTCTTGTCCAGAGGGGCCAGTACTGCTTTTTCTTCACTACATGCTTGTTTGTTGTGTTTTTATGTCTTGGAGACTTTCTATCATGACAACTTTAGGAAGATGGTAATGGATATGACAATGTTAATGTATTTGGTCTTGGCAGAATAGATCTTCTACGCTGCAGAATAGCTGCTGCTGTTGGTTATTGCTGTTGTTGTAGATTATTGTTGCTGCTGCTGCTGCAAAGCAAGTACAGGAACTTGCTACTACCAATATATACGTGATACAGCGCTGTGAGTAGCCTACATACTGCTGCACAATTAGCATATATAATAACCTGTATCAGACCTATACAGGTGGAGCTGGGGAGGTGGAGGGTTTTAGAGGAACTCTGAAAGTGTGTTGCGAAAACCCATTAAAATGTAAAGCAGTAAACTCATTGGCTGCATATGCAACATGAATTAATCAGCTTGTGTTAAGTAGTTTAACATTGTGAATATCATCAGTTTGCGTTAATGTCCCATCAGCCTGCACCATCTAAAGTTTCATGACAGAACTTGGTATTTGTTTTGTGATAAGATTGAAAGTCACACTGTTGTATGCATGTATATGTACTGTACACTATATTATGCAAATATGTTAAATATATATTTTTACAGCATATTTTAAATGTGAAAAATAATTGTAACTTTGAAGAATTAATAATTTTACTATTGTTTTACACATACAAAACTAAGCTTGTCAAACTACAAAACAACTATAAAATAACTAATATATATAAATAACTATAAAAGCCTAGCCTGAGGTATATATATATATATATATATATATATATATATATATATATATATATATATATATATACAGTACAGGTCAAAAGTTTGGAAACATTACTATTTGTAATGTTTTTGAAAGAAGTTTCTTCTGCTCATCAAGCCTGCATTTATTTGATCAAAAATACAGAAAAAAAATGTAATATTGTGATATATTATTACAATTTAAAATAATTGTTTTTAAATTAATCTACTTTAAATTTATCATTTATTTCTGTGATGCAAAGCTGAATTTTTTAAGGATCATTATCACATGATCCTTTAGAAATCATTCTAATATGATGATTCATTATCAAAGTTGTAAACAGTTCTGCTGCTTAATATTTTTTTCAGAACATGTGATACATTTTAGGATACTTTGATGAATAAAAAGTAAAAAAAAAAAAAAAAAAGAAGCTATGTTTTTAAAATATAAATATTTTGTAATAACAATATACTGTTCTTTTGGTCAGTTATTTGGGGTCAGTAATTTTTTTTCTTTCTTTTTTTTAAATAAAATCAATACTTTTATTCAGCAAGGATGTGTTAAATTGATAAAAAGTGATAGTAAAGAAAATTTATATTATTAGAATTTTTATTTTGAATAAATGCAGTTCTTTTTAACCTTTTATTCATCAAATATATTAGACAGCAGAACTGTTTCCAACACTCATAATAAATCAGAATATTAGAATGATTTCTAAATGATCATGTGACACTGAAGGCTGGAGTAATGATGCTGAAAATTCAGCTTTGCATCACAGGAATAAATTATTTTTTTAAAGTATATTCAAATAGAAAACTATTATTTTAAGTTGTAATAATATTTCACAATATTACTGTTTCTTTTTTCTGTATTTTTGATCAAATAAATGCAGGCTTGATGAGCAGAAGAGACTTCTTTCAAAAACATTAAAAATAGTAATGTTTCCAAACTTTTGACCTGTACTGTATATATATATATATATACACACACACACACACACACACACACACACACACACACACACACACACACAGTATTATATTAATGTGCAGCTTTAATTAACGCTTCATGTCAGGTGGTTCTTGGCCTCCACGTCATGCATTTAAAATCCTTTAATGCACGGCAAGCCATTGATTATCCCTTACCTACCTCATATATAGCCCCTGATCCAACTAGGTCAGTACAAAAATCCTAATTGTTGAGCCCTGAATACACTCACATCTCATGTATTTCCATATAATCGTGTTTCAGTGTGTGTGATATGGATTTGTCCTATGTAATGGACTCATACAGCCTGGCTTCTGTCAGACACTCCGGACATATGTGAAAATGTATGAAAGTAAGCATGTCTGAATGACGTTAAATGAAATGTCTAGCCTCCCCTTCATATCATATCATGTCATATCTCCTTCCTGTCTGAGGCCTGATGTCTTTTCAGGAATGTGTCTAGACAACTTGACATTTTATGGAAAACCCACACACGTTTTTAAAGTCATCTCTGCATGTATTGTGTCATTTTCAAATCTTTTCTCTCTCTCTCAGTGTGTCCTCAGGGCAGGTTCGGCCTGAACTGTTCTCAGATGTGCACATGTTCTGGAGATCAGTACAGCTGTCACCACGTCACTGGGAAATGCACATGTTCACCTGGATACTATGGCAACCGCTGTCATCTGAGTAAGACATACAGTATTCTGCAGATAACAATCTGATATAGGTATTTATATTGATATCTGAAAATTGATATCTAGGTTGTATTCACAACCATGAACCCAACATAATATACCTGTTTTCATAGTTGTTCAATCAGACCAAAAAATCATCTACAATTGAGCTTACAGACAATGGTTATATAATCATACACGTTACCATTTAAAAGTTTTATTTGTAAGAAATAAAAACTTTTATTTATGAAGGACACATTAAATGAGTCAAAAGTGAGAGTAAAGACATTTAAATTTGTATAAAAGTTTTCAAATAAATGCTGTTCTTTTTTGAATTATATTAGAATGATTTCTGAAGACTGGAGTAATGATGCTCAAAATTCAGCTTTGAATCGCAGGAATAAATTACATTTTAAAATATATTCAGATAGAAAACAGCTCATTTAAACTGTAATAATATTTCACAATATTACTGTTTTTACCTTATTTTTTAATATAAGAGCATTTTAAAAATATTACAAATTTGACAGACTTCAAACTTTTGGACAGTAGTGTATCTGTGTGTTATGTAGTTCTATATGATTACAATTTATATATTTATGCATTGCTTTATAAATGTGCTCAAATAAAAAAAAAAAAAATATATATATATATCACAGGATGTCGAGAGGGCACCTATGGCCCATACTGTAAGAAGAGGTGTAGATGTGCCAATGGAGGCCAATGTGACTTCAGGACTGGCTCTTGCATCTGTCAGCCGGGATACTTGGGACCCAACTGCAGCACCAGTAAGATCCTGATAATCAATCATGGACATGTTAATTTTCAGACAGACATCTTTGTCCATGGTTATAATCTTGCTGCTTTTAAGCATCACAGGAAGGTGTAAAAATGTTAAATGCATATTGAGACTGCTGTTGCATTCTACTTTTTCTAGCTAGTAACATTAGTTTTTTTTCTGTCTTTTTCTTTCAGGTTGTCCCACAGGTCGCTATGGGAGAGACTGTGCTCAGGTGTGTTTGTGTGGAGAGGAAGGACAGTGCCACCCAGAGACTGGGAGGTGTAACTGCGCACAGGGTAGAACGGGACCTTCCTGTGAACAAGGTATATAGCTCTATGGATAGCAGTGGTATTTTAGTATTATTTATATAATTATTATTGTATATATTTTTTATTTGAATTACACTTTATTTTTGTTTTTTATCATTTTTAGTTGTCGAAGCAAAATTTCTAATTTTTCATTTTAATTTTAAGTAATCATTTCTATTTTTTTCATCTAATATTAGTATTTAATTTTATTCCACTTTAATTTCAATAAATGAAAATAAATAAAGTTATATTTAACAATAACAATACTTGTGGGAAGCTGTGCTCAACTTTTTTCTTTTTCCTTTCTCTTATTTGCCTTTTTTCCCACTTATTTTGCCAACTTTTCCAACCTCAGTCATTCATTTTTTATTTTTTGTGCCTTCACTCATCCATGGGCCCTCCCTCCCAAATATACAACATTAACATCTTCATCTTGTTAGGATGTGGAACCCGTAAGTGTTATGATGACTTCATAAGCAAAACAACATGGAAATACATCACGTCTCACAGCCCTGCACTTGAAGGGACTATTTGCCCTCCTCCTGATTCTCTCTCAGGGCTTATTTACAATATTTAGTTAACAAATTTCTCCAGTTTCCTGCGTGAGGGAATTTGATCGCAGCGCCCCTTTTCCTGGAGAACAGAAGCGAGAGATCAGATTCCTAATCTTCGTGTTTCATCACTCATCAGTGGGAATGGAACGGGACTTTCCAGGAGGGATTTTCTTAGCCTCCTCGAAAACGCCAGCTCGGAGCGTCTCACAGACGTGCCACTGCTTATGTTCCCTGTGTTTAATGTTTACAGATGACTATAAGTAGCTGGTTCTCTATGTTCCGTGTCGGCGGATCTGCTGGCGAGGAAACAAATAAATAAGCAAGCGAATCAAAGCGATTGGCTTATTGTTTTCCCAATCTAAATTACCCAAAGAAACATGATTGCTCTTTTGCTGCGCTGCCAAATCAGACCCACTTTGCCATTGCACTAATGATCTAGAGCTTAAGTAAACTTGTGTGTGTGTTTGTGCACGTGTGTGTGGCTGTTTGTGATCGAGCGCTCGCATGTGTGGCAAGCTCTTTAAATGCACTTTGAGGGATGAGAGGGCCTGTGCTAATTGTAGTAATTGAGGAATTCAGAGTTTATTTGAAAATAATGCCATCTGTGCTCTTGTTGTTACTGGAAGTTTCCGTCTGGCGCAGGACATAGTTAATAGATAAAACAATGAGGTGTTTTGCTTGAGGGAAGGTCTGCTGAATGTTTGTCCTGCAACAGTGTAACAATGAACACACATCCTGATATAAAAAACAAAAAACAGCACCATCTTAATGACTATTTTGATGGAGTTGCAATTATAAGCATAGAATTAACATGTGATTCATATTTCATAGAATGTCTGTAGAGTTTCTGTTGTCTAGATGTGGAATATGTGATATTATGATATGTATATGATTAAAGGAATAAATTAATTTAAGTGAGGATCATATCTGAGGCTGCTTTACTGAATTTGACACAGCATGTTGGCCAGAGGTATAAATCCATAACAAAGGTGCACCAAGCAGTGATGAATTTAACTTTAGTTATAATAGATGACATGTCGAAATAAATGAAAAAAAGCATAAAATTCACAAAATACAACCCAACCCCACCACAATATTTCACAATATTACTGTTTTTACTTTTTTTTTATCAAATAAATGCAGCCTTGGTGAGCATAACAGACTTCTTTCAAAAACATTAATACATCTTACCAACTCCAAACATTTTATAATAGGGCTTTTCTTTACTTACGAACATGAACTGTTGTCGATTGTGCATTTTTTCGGTCATGCACTGTAGCTCAGGATAAAATTAAATAAATTCACTAAGCTCACCAGGCCAAAACTTTTTTTTCTGTACGAAATAAGTATGGTTTCAGGCTAAAATGAGATATCCAGTGGAAATTAAGTGTTGACAGTATAATTTAGTGCTGGATGAGGATTAATCAGTGCTTGGTAAACCATCCTCATGTGGTCCAAATTGAAGACAGATCCATGCGCCTCGCTGAATCACAGAGTGTACAGATACAGCCAAGTCATCCAGTTGTTTCACAAATTGCTACATGATGAAACAAAACAACACTTCTCATATTTATGCACAGATATTAAGCATTTGTGTTATGACAAATTATTGCTGTTAAATGTGTAATTGTCCTCTGTGCAGTATGTCCTAGGGGGCGCTATGGAGCGCAATGTCGGCATTTCTGTACGTGTGCGAATGGAGGCGTGTGTGACCTTGTGAATGGGACATGTAGATGTGGCCTGGGCTGGACCGGGCAGCACTGTGAAAAAGGTAAATAAATACACAAATACACAGTAAACAGTTTGGTTAGTTAATATCCATGGTATTGCATCCTAACATAACCAGGAATTAAATTAATACTTTAAACTGTTTATGAGTACTTTTTATTGTCTATGCATTAAATATAAATCAAATGATTATAAATTCACCTGATTGTTTTTTTTGTGTGTCCACGCAATAGTTTGTGTCCCAGGTCGGTATGGTGTGAACTGTGAGCAGCAGTGTGTGTGTCAGAATAATGGTACATGCGATCGCTTTACGGGATGCTGCTCTTGTCCGTCTGGATACTACGGTCCCGCCTGCCAACACCGTGAGTGACAGACTTATCTTCACTGTTAGAATGAATCATTTTTCCTGCACTTGCAGAAATCTGTTATTATAAGATATGATATGAAATGATTCAATATCTCAGGATGCCCCGCTGGCTTTTTCGGTGAGCTCTGTGCTCAATCATGTGACTGTAAACATGGGCACCTGTGTGATCACGTGACCGGACAGTGCGTGTGCCCTCCAGGTTATCAGGGTGACAAGTGTGAAAAACGTAAGTAATCTTTAACGTCATCATTATGAAATTATAGTGGATAGTAAGATTTTGACTCTACTAAAGCATAAAAATACCATAATATGTTTGCAGATATTTAAGAAACATGCTAAGTTAACATACTTGCTTATCTGAAAAACAATGCTACAGTCAGTAATTCTTCTTTAAAAATGTGCGTTCTGGCCCGGAATGTCGGTCTCTGTTTTGGTTTGTGAAACCTGCCCACTGCCAGTTTACCCAATTGTATTTCAGCACCCCGGGTTGCCAGTTGATGAAAAACACAGCGTATTTCATTTCATTAATCATCAAGTGCGCTTGTTCCTGTTGGTGACGTCAATCTGGCAACCTGCGTGTGCATCAAGAGGGGCCGGTCGAAAAAAAACCTCTCCGATATTTTGAATTTGGACTGCAATACCTAGATCAACCACTCGGTGTCAATCCTACATACAGCACCTTTAAGCGGAACACAAAGATGAATTTTTGTTCTGATCACTTTTCTCAATATAATGGAAATGAAAACCACAATGAAAGTATCATATAACTATATTCCAAGTTGTCTGAATTTATACAACATAGTTGACAGACTGCAGTTGTCATTATTCAGTGAAAATCTTGACATTCATTCTAATTCTCATTCTTGCATGTTCACGAGTCTCTTTTCTGAAGAAATAATTATTTTGAGTCAAATCTTTTAAATGAATCAGTTGATCACAAGTTCACAAAACCAGCCTGAATGATTCATTCACAAATTGACTTACTGATTCACTTAAGTCATTGATATTTCATTGAATTGATATTTCATGAATTAAATCAGGTCTGTTTATCATGCAGAGCTACTGTATAACTTAAGATGATGTATGATGGATTTCTTTACATTTGTGTCACAACAAAAGTGAAAAGCTTAAAAGCTTGAAAGCACACTGGACTGCAGTGAGAGTATGAATATGTCAGTTTGATGGCATGTTTGACTGTGTGTATAACAGGTTGTGATGATGGACGTTTTGGACGTGATTGTGCAGAACTCTGTGATTGTGATGGAGCGCCCTGTGATCCGACCACTGGACGGTGTCTCTGTCCATCTGGAAAGACAGGAGAACGCTGCGAGAAAGGTGCACACAAACACACCTTATGCATCTTACGCAAACTCTCATAAACCTTTATTCAAACTTTCAAACCTTCGTCTTCTCTCTCAGTTTGTGATGGCAGGTTTTATGGTCCAGGGTGTTCTTTCCGGTGTCAGTGTGGACACGGAGGCCAGTGTGACCAGCGCACAGGTCACTGCTCATGTCCCCTCACCTGGATGGGACCCACCTGTGAGGAAGGTGAGGGTTTGTATGTGTGTGGGCTAAATGTGATGAAATATAATTAACTCTAAAAATTACGGTTGTTGAATTGACATAGTAATTCAATAATTAAAGGAGCATAGCAATAATAATAATTCATACATACATATTATTATATGAATGAATTACATTGCAATGAATTACATACATACTGTATTATTATATCATTTAATCAACACAATTAATCATGTCCCTTAGTCCACATGTAAATTCATAATTTCTCATCATGTAATTGATAGAAATATTGAAATAAAACAAAAATATTTTTGTTCTAAAATTTTCCCCAGAAGTTAAATCTGATAGGGCTGTTAATTTAATATGTAAATGAATTAATATAAATAAATAAAAAAGGTGTGTATATAAATAATATTAATATTTTTAATAATAATATTAATTATTATTATTAGTAGTATAATTATAAAAACCATATAAATTAATACAATTAATCATGACCCTTAGTCCATATGTAAATGGATCATTTCATATCATGTATTCAATTAAAATGAAAATAAATTATATTATTTTCTCAAAAATGTCTTCAGAATCTGATAAAACATCCTCCAATATAAAAATGAATGCTGTTCATTTAACATGTTAATTCAATAAACAGATTAAACATACAAACAATAATAATAGTAATACATACATATTATTATTAATTATTATATAATTAATTAATGCAGATAATCATGCCCATATTTAAATTCATAATTTCTCATCATGTATTTAAAATATTTAAATAAATTACATAATAATTTTTTTTTAGACTAAAATGACAAAAATTTAGGGTTATGGTTTGGCTTAATCTGTAGAGCTAATGTATAATAATTAACTGTAAATAAAGACAGTACATGTGTATGGTATGTCTTTGTTTAGCTTTTAGTAAAAGTGTGTGTGAGTCAGCTGTATGGTCTCATGCGGTTTCTTTCACTTTCTTTAATCTCTCACCATCTCAACATCTTTCTCTCCCCAAATTCTACTTCTCTCTTTATTCTTGTCAGTCACGACACAAACCCGAGCGTTTGAGCTCAAAGCGTTAGTGAGAGTGTGTGACAGCCTCAGTGTGAGTGTGTGTGATGGGCCCCTGAGCTGTTTAGGGCCTCCTGTCTGTCTGTGTAACGGCGCCTCTCTCTGACAGTTATTTTAAGTGAATCACAGCAGGACACTTCACAATGTGTGTGAGCTTTGTGAATGAGTGTATGTGAGTGTGTGTGAGTGTGTCACAGTGGAATTACTGTACATGGCCCATCCACGCAAATGGATGCTGCACACTGGTGGTGGTTGAGGAGAGACCCCCCCCCACCATGATTGTAAAGCACTTCGGGTGTACAACAATACACAAAGCGCTATAGAAATGCATCATTCATTCATTCATTCATTCATTCATTCATTCATTCATTCATTCATTCAAGCAATCTCTAAACCTGTACATCCCCTAAAAATACAAATAGTTCTTTATCTTATTTTGTTCTCATCTTAACTTCCTCTTATTACTTTTCTTGTTTATTGCACTTATTTTATACTATAAAACATATTTTATGTAGGACTTAAGTTGATCTGCACAATCTGGGATCAATCAGCCATACTTATTGAAGGATGAAATATCAGTGAAAAATACAGAAATAAATAAATATGGAAAGAAAAAAGGTACATAAATATATGTAGGAATACAGAAATAAATAAATGTAATAATAAATATATTTCATATATTATTCATATTACTAATTTAATTAATGAATACATTTATGATTAAATTCTATGGAAATTAAATTAAAGTAGTTTCTTTATTGAATCACTTATTTATCATCATTTATTTATTAATTCATTCATGTACAACAAACATATTTATTTATCATTAACATATCCTTAACATATTTATTATTCACTTTTTTTTGTGAAATATACTTTTTTTTATTAATTTATCATTCACATTTCTCATTTCAACTGATGTAAGAAATGAGGGTTTTAAAGTTTATACATTTTAAAATGGAGTACACACAGAAGAATGTTTGGGGCCCTATGAAATCCATTTTATGTTTCCCAAATTACTTTTTTTTTTTTTTTTTTTTTTTAATTCGGCTTTTGTCCTTTTGAATTTTTCTGCACTCTGTTTTAATTGTCAAATAAAATTTTAGTAATCAAAGAACATATATAATTATTTCAAATCATTAATATTATACAATTTAACAATTTATTAACATTTTTATTTATTTATTTATTTTAATGGATTCTATGTTAATGGTTTAATTCAAATTTAATAATCAAAAAGATCACCTAATCAAATGAAAAATATATATATATACGTATGTATGTATGTATGTATGTATGTATGTATGTATGTTTAAAACAATAATATGGCCCTGTGTTTTCTCAGAAATTCTGAGTGGTGTATTCAAATTTTTCTGGTAATCAAAAGAGGGCATAAAACATTAAAATTAAAATAATCAACAATTATTAAAATAATTGAAAAAAATAAGTAAATTCTTTGAATTCATTTTTAGCAAACAAAAAGGTTTACTGTTAAAATTATATAATTATTATTATTACATCGAGAGGTACATTCTACTGTACAAAATTTATATATTTCGGTCACAATTTCTTCAAGTTAAACAAAACTTTTTTTTTATGGGTTTCTGTGTAGACCTTTTAGTTTTGGTAAAATGCATATGAAGTGACTCTCAGAGAAGCTTTGGAGATTATGTTCATGTGTTCATGTATTCATAAACTGAGACAGCAGAGGATGAAAACCCCGCAAGCATCGCACGCTCTTCAGTATGGGTAGTAAAAGAAATGTAATATTCACAGACACTAGTTCATATTGCAATCTGATTTAAGTGTACAGACCTACTGTTGATTTCATTTATCCAAAATTTCCCAAATTCTGTGACATTCCGTGTCATACAGTAAATTCCATTTTTAGAAATGAATTCCGTGGTTCTGTCAGAATTTTCTGTTGGTTCTGTTATATATATTATATATATTATTATCAACAATAATTTTACTGTGCAAAAATAATTATGGCTGAAATGGCTCTACTGCATTCAGTGCCTTTAGCTGTGACAATATTCACAATATAGTATATCCTCTTGTAACTTATTACTTAAAAAAAAAAAACAACAACTGTGATGCAAAAGATATCAAAGCCAGTCAATACGTTACAATAATCTCTCTATCTCTGTCTTTCTCTTAGGTGTTTCTGTAAATCATGTGTCTTCCAAATTACAGAAGAGGCGACGGCGTATTTCTCACTCCTAGTCCTGATACAGAGACCCCAAACACACACACACACACACACACACACACACACACACACACACACACACACACACACACACACACACACACACACACACACACACACACACTCCTGACACACTAGCAGAAGATGAGTGGCAATGAGTGGTGACTGAGTGTGTGAGGATGTATGTGACTTGTTATTATGGGTTTTTCCCCCAGACGAGCAAGCCACAGGAGAATTAGTACGAGGAAGCAATACCGAAAAACACAGACACACACAAACATCCCCTCTGGATGCACACTAGACCACTGATAGGCTGTCATTGAGAGTGTGAGTATATGTGTATCTTTGGTGGAGGGACACATTGTGGCTATGACCGAGTGACTAATGTGAATATAACACACAACATGGTGGAACAGTTCAATGTGACTTAAAAACGCTTGTTTTGTGTGCATGTTTGTGCATAAACTCGCTGTTTCATATAAGTCCCACATCAGACAGACAAACCAAACCATCCGATCCAAACGCCCACCGAGCCACAAAGCCAGACCGAACTTCTCTATTACAGGATCAGAGTGAAGCCTCAACCGCTCATTTCTATAATACATACCACAAATACACCACCAAAGTGGCACATCAGAATACAGCAACACTCAGTGGCGTTTATGCCTTCCATACATGCCATACACAGTCTAAAATGTACCTTGTAAACGTACACCAACACTAAATTTAACATTTTTTTTTATGACAATATCTATAAAGTCCTCTTTTATGGTACTTTTATGTTTTTTTTAAGTAATATGTAGCATGAATCTAAAGCGTTTGTGCTATAGATATCCTATTTAAATCCGTCTGGTTGGCTTGTGTGAGAGTGATGTATGTCTTGCGATGCGATTCCTGTGACAGCCTGACTGTAAATATTCACAGTATTGTTACCCATCATTGTGCCATCTGAGGTAAATTGTTAAAGTGGAGCTGTCTTACAGGATTTAGAAACAATCTGATGATTGTAAACTGAACAGACAGTTCCTCCAAAAGACGTCTTTACATGCCAAACAATCCTAATCTTTATAAATTACAGTGCTTTGCACTCACTCAACAGTCTTTTACTGTAAAAAATGCTGTAAAGTGTTTCGTTCCTCTGTTCTTCTTTTGTTCCTCTCAGGATGTTGTCAAAGTGCAAAGTTTAATTTCGCTGTACAGTGAAAATATGTATTGGTGCTTAAACTTTTAATTAAATGTTTGTACAGAAAACATTTCATTTTTTTTTATTGTTTTTTGTTTTTGTTTGTTTTAACTGTACTGTAAAGCTTTCGCTGTTTATTATATTATGTTTGTTTTATTTCCCAGTAAAAATATCTAAACATTCTTAAATGAAGATATACTTGAGAAGTAAAATGACTAAGATATATTGTATTCTTGTATTTGTCTTGTCCGGTGAAAAAATATAAATTTAAAAACTTTAAATCCAGGGCAAAATCTGTCAGTAGGGTGGAAAAGTTAATCTTTCCCCTTTAATGTTTTTTAATTTATTTTTTTATTATTAAAATTAAAAGAGTTTTTGCTTAAATAGGAACAAATGTGCAAATAAGGTGAGAAAAATAGTCTTGATTTTCCCTTTGAATTAAGATTATTAATTTGAAAAAAAAAAAAACAGTGTTTGTAATGTTTCTGAAAAATGTAGAAAATTAGGGAAAAAATGCCAATAGGGTGATTTTATTAATTAAAATTAATGTTTGTAATAGTTTTTGAAAAAATTATAAGAATTAAGAGATTTTGCTTAAAACAAGAAACTTTCAGTTTGGTGAGGAAAATTAATTCTAATTAATTCTAATTAATGTTTTTAATGTTTTATGAAAAATGTATTCAAATTAAGATTTTTTATTATTATTATTATTTATTTTTTTTGGAAAAAATAAATATCTGCCAGTGGGGTGAGATATTTCCCCTTTGAAAAAATTAAAAACAATAATTTGAAATTATAAATTTAATTGAAAGGGAAATTTATTTTCTTACCAGTTGACATATTGTTTATTATTATTATTATTATTATTATTTATTTTTTTAATAATAAAATATCTGCTTTTCAAGTAAATGTATCTTGTATAGATATTTGTACTGGTAGAAATAATTTCTTAACATTTATTTTTGGCAGTGTAAAGATTTTTCATTTAAAGATCTAAACAGTGTACAGCACACACATGCTATTATTTTTGATCACCCAAGTGAAACGTGTTGTTTGTAGGACACAGATATGTAGGTAGAGGGTAGTGGGACATTGTGGATAGCACATTCCTCTGCACCTCTCAGATGGAAGGGTCAAACGCACCAGAGGTCACCTGCCTACACCTGTCAGCGCACCTGAGTGGAACAGGTCCTCTACACGCATGTGTGTGTAAGTGTTTGTCTCTGTCACCGGCGCCATCGCTGTAGCATTTCTCAAGTGCAGTGGACCGTCACTGCAGGTGGGAGAGCCAGGCTGGGACCCCTGCGCCCTGACGCACGCTGCCCGCCGTGAGTGATGGAAGCTTGGGGGCTGTCGGTGGACAGAGCCCTTGGGTCTGATGGATGGGAGGGGGCTTTGCTGGCCGCACCGTGTTGTGACAGCCTACAGATGTTCTCCAATAATGTTTATCAGCCCGAGCCTCCAGCAATGGATGACACACACCACACCCCATTCAAACAAAACACTACACTACATCCAACCAATCCACACACACACCTGAGTCTAGTCAAACAGACCACCGTAGCCCATCCATTCAGTACAGTCTGGGTGGCCGTGATACTGTACACCAGCTTTGATCAGCAGATGGCACACATAGAGACAATCGACTGGACAAAGGTCCATCTTGTCTCTCAAGGTCTCTAGGGCTATTAGCCCTATCACCTTATATCATATACAGATCACATATACATACACACACACATATATATATTTCTGTAAATGTGCGAGACTTCCAATTCATTAGCCAGTATCAATAAATAACTATAAAAATTGTTCTGTATTTTTTTTATTGTTTATGATTACAATAATAAAAAATATATAACAAATACCAGTTATAATGGAAAACTGTTTTCACCACAGAATAAAAAAAAAATTAATTGTGACTTTTTATTAACTTTTTTTCTTGCAATTGTAACTTTACACCTCACAATTCGGACTTGGTTTCTTGCAATTCTGAGAACAGAGCGGTGAGATATAAACTCAGAATTGCAAAATATACACTCAAATATACAATTCAAACTGCGAGATATAAAGTCACAATTACGAGAAAAGTCAGAATTGCAAGATATATATTCAGAGTTGCGCAACATAAACTCTCAATTCTGAAAAAAGTCAGAATTTCGAGATAAAATTCAGAATTCCCACATTAGTCTCTGAGGAGAGAAATTCTGAGTTTAGATATAACAATTCTTTGTTTAAATCTCAAAATTCTTGAATTCTTTGTTCATCTTGCAATTCTGCTTCAACCACGGAATAAAAAATTGAAAAAGTAACTACTGATTTTTTTATCTTACAATTCTGACTCTTTTTAAAAATTTTATTCTGTGGTAGAAATGGGCTTCTATAAATTTGCAGTGTCAAGCAGCATAATGGAAGTTTTGTACAGATGGAGCGTAGCATTAGTTCTGGCAGGTCACGTTAGTCAAGCTCGCATCAGCTGACACTCAGCTGATCCACGTCTACCTATAGGAATACGACGCCAATCATAATTCCCTTTATAAGGTCCTTTCAGTCATTATTCAGCAGGTATGCTTTGCTCTGGAGCTAATCATCCACCTCCATCCCCAGCTCCTCCTCTTGTCCAGTCGGGACTTGGCTTTGTATATTTCTTCTTGAGTCAAACCACTGAATTATGTTGATATATAAAATTATCACTTTGATTGATGATATCTGCTACATTAATCATTAATTTTGGTTCTGTTCAGTTTACCCTAGGGGGGTTATTTATGCTCTCCCTGCTCATGCTAGGCTGCATGGATGGGCTGGGAGTGTTGCCCAGAACAGAACCATACCCCCAACCTAAAATGTATGCTAATTGTAAATTATCTTTGACAATAAGTGGTCCTGACAGAACTAATATTAACTGGAAGTTAATACCGGAAGTGTCGCACATTCACATTACCAGGCCGCTTTAAGTTAAAAATAAAGTGGATAAGGCAGGAAGCCAACAGACTTCTTATTTAGCTGTTGCTTATTGCATCTTCACAGTTCTGTCGTCTTGGGTGAAATGTCAAGAAGGCGAATGTAATTTTTCTGGGATGGTGTTAAGACGGATTTAGATTTACTACCCTGGTCTCGGTGCCTGCAGTCACCAATCTGTGCGTTCAATAAAAAGTATAATTAAACTGAGGCATGCAGATAAATATGAACTGTATTTAAAATATCTTCTTAAAATGACTGTCTTGCAAAGCAAGGGATTAGCACAGTGGTTTGTTAGACAGACCAGGCATAAAACATGCTCTAAAGCTGTGTCAGTTTATCTTTGTTTACTTTAATGAATATGTTTTTGTGCATGAACGTTACACAACCCAGGCTTGTATGACACATATAGGTTTAATAAGCAAAGACAAGCCTTGTGTTCTGAGAGACAGCCAGATCAGTGGTTTGTGATGAAAGAACCCATTGGAGAGGTCAGATCAGATGCGATCTGACGGGAACTTTAGCACGGAAATTACGCGTACAGCGGCAGCGAAGCGACACTATCAGCGCGCTGTCGTTTCGCACCATAGAGATTACACTCTTCTCTCTCGGCACTCACCCCGTTCCCGGAGGACCGTGACTTTTTGAACCGACGATAAAATTGAAGAGAGACCAAGGGAAATCAACTCAATGGGGTCTCGCACCATTTGGGCCACTTCTTGGACAGAAACAACAAACCCTTAAATGCCAAAGAGCTGCTCTGGAGATGAGTATCAGCAAACTCCCACACTTACCCATCTGTGAACGCATCTCAGAGGGTGTAAAAACCTCATCTCCCCTCTGCCGTTTGTGTACTTTACTTGTTGCACTGGATTGAGTAAAATGCGGGAGACCTAGGACTAGTTTAAATAGATGTTTAGATTAATCTGTGCAGCACTTGGGGAATGGACCATATTCAGGGTTTTGCAATTGGAAATGAGGCCGTGATGGATTAAAAAAGAAAGAAAGAAAATGTCTTGGAAAATTCTACTTAACACAGCTACTTAAAAGACAAGAAGAAAGTTTATGGGACTACTACACTATCGAAAAATTAAAAGGATGTGACAGAACTGGCTGCTAAGTAATTTCCATCATGTTCAGTTAAAAGGGGACACTGGATGCAAAATTCACTTTTACACGGTGTTTGAACTTAAGTGTGTCTTGGCAGTGTGTGTACACAACCATGCTATACTGAATTTTTTTTTTTACCATGCCATACTGATCATTTTCTCAGCTCGAGCCAATTGGCAAAGTGACGTAACTTTGCACAGGCCCCTCCCACGACTGTTGCCGAACACTGCCATTTTATCAGACAAGCCCTGAGTGAACTGTAAACAGTCCGTCATTGTTTCAAACACTGGAGCAAGTGTAGACAAGATTGTCTCCTAGACTATTGGGGTGTTTTATTGTTGGATGTAATAATGAACATAGCAGTCCTCATTTAGCTACTCCTGACATCTGAGCTGCTGAAAAGTAGCTCATTATCATTTAAAAGGACATGCACCTAAACGGGTTGCTGTGAACAGAGCTGTTTTTGACATGACAAGGTAAAAAAGGGTGTTGTTTTACACTACCATTAGAGAAATTTTAACCCAAGTATGTTATAGACTTTTCATGAAGCCCTTAAAGAACCACATCAATTTGACTGAATTGACTGAATTAGTGAATCAAATACATAGTACAGCAGTAGTCTATTTCAGATCTGAATCCCGCAAAAATTACTCTTATGGGTCGGTTCTTTTTTGTCAAAATCTGACTCGAGATTTTGCTTTCTTCATACCTAAATTAATCAAGATTGAATGAATGATGAGCCCAATTTTATATTTAATATTTATTTAGGCCTATTTAGTGTTTTAGTAGGTTACTATTTATTCAATATTATAAAGTAGGCTAGTCAGAACCAAATTTTGGTTGCATATTCATGCAGCCTCTAAAAGGTAGCCTATGTGAAAAGTCAAAAAGTCTGTGTAAACACATCTTAAGAAATGCACTACTTGTATGTCATTTTTTCCCGTTAAGGATCCAGAATCGTTAAATAACAATTGAATCCCTGTTTGACATTCTACTACTAGACCCAGCTCAGCGGACAGAGATGTGACATGTGAAACCAGACCAACAAACGCGCCCTGTGTGCACGCCACAGACACTGGAAATCCCCTGGTTTCAGTGAAGGAAAAAAATCAACACACAACATCTCTGTGTATACGTAAAGAGCACTATCATACTTTTTTCTTTTAACAGGACCCCGTCATTAATCTAAATTATTCAGGGATCATTTAGCAGGTTCTGGGTGAATGTCAATGAGCAGTGCTTCGTGCAGTGTCAGCATGGGTCAGTGTCGAGGAGGGCCACTAGGTGGCGCCCGATGCAGTATTGTGGTGTGCCGGTGGTCAAGCCAGACCTAGGACACACTGCACGCCTGACGAGCCACAAACCCCATTTGTTTTACAATTCCTGTGGTAGACTGGGGAGAGCGGGGCTAGATGTCACATTGTTTTCAAGTCAATTTCTGTGTAACCTATTTAACATTTAGACTGCATTGAACACGCTGACTCAATTGATGGGTAAGCTGTCATTAAAGAACCATTTTAACCTTTTTTTTTCTGCTAAATTTTATCAGTAAGACAATTATGAGACACAAAACAACAACATTCTGAAAAAAGTCAGAATTTCGAGATAAAATTCAGAATTCCCACATTAGTCTCTGAGGAGAGAAATTCTGAGTTTTAGATATAACAATTCTTTGTTTAAATCTCAACATTCTTGAATTCTTTTGTTCATCTTGCAATTCTGCTTCAACCACGGAAAGTAAAAATTGAAAAAAGTAACTACTGATTTTTTTATCTTACAATTTCTGACTCTTTTTAAAAATTTTTATTCTGTGGTAGAAATGGGCTTCTATAAATTTGCAGTGTCAAGCAGCATAATGGAAGTTTTTGTACAGATGGAGTTGTAGCATTAGTTCTGGCAGGGTCACGTTTAGTCAAGCTCGCATCAGCTGACACTCAGCTGATCCACGTCTACCTATAGGAATACGACGCCAATCATAATTCCCTTTATAAGGTCCTTTCAGTCATTATTCAGCAGGTATGCTTTGCTCTGGAGCTAATCATCCACCTCCAAGGCTAAATTTTATCAGTAAGACAATTATGAGACACAAAACAACAACAGAGCAGAAATGTAAAGGTTATCACACACACACACACACACATACACATACACACACACACACACACAAAAAAAAAAAAAAAAAAAAAAAACACACACCATTATTTTGTCCAACACATATAATTAAAACTTAAAATAGGCCTACATGACAACTTTTCCCAATATAAAAATGTGCCCAAACTGCCCAAAAAAACAAACAAACAAACAACAACAACAACAAAAACTATAGGCCTACTCTATCCCGAGTTCTGTATTTTAGATAGGTTATGTATTTAATATGTTTAGTTTGATTTTATTGTGTTTACCCGACTGCTTTTTACAAAATGAAGCTACTGAATTTAGTTTGGGCTGAATAATTGACCGAAACTGTTTTTTATTCTGGCGTTTCTGAGGTAGGCTTATTTGAAACAATGTACAAATTGCTAGTGAAAACACTTGTTTCAAACCAGTATAATCACCTTGTGACAACTAGCCCCCCAGTCTGCCCTAAATGCACAGACCGGTTAAACTAAGTACTTGATAATAGTGTTCAGAATATGGTCTTAAAAATCAGCATTTAAACTACTTTGCTGCTGCTCAATCAGACAAGACTGTGATTGTGTTTTAGATTGTTGTGGCACTAAGTGGTGGGTGTATCAGCGCATTACTGAAAGGAAATGTGGCAGCATATTTCCACAAACCAGTGAAAATATCTTGAGGGTCCAAATTATAGTAATAAAGCTCTAACTATAGTCGATGAGCAACCTTTAATTTCAGTGCGTCATGCACGATATCTAAGTGAGTTTCCAAGTGCACAATTGACTTTTTATCCAATTCCAGTGTAAACGGCCCTTTACGTCAGGTCCACAGACCTCTGAGGCATTTTAAACAGTAAGCCGTTCCCCTAACACGTCTTGTCATATTAAAACCATATGCATGGCGGCATCCGCCGCTCGCACTGAGTGCCCATCAATAACGCTAATGACCCGTTTCCCGGGGGATCACAACAAATACCCGAATGAAACCGCCAGTCTTTAACGGGGCCGCCGCTCCTTCCCCGGCTTACGAGCTGTCACGTATCCAGCCACAGCTGCCACCGGCCTGACTTTATCAAAAACAGTGAGGGATGAAAAGAGTGTGCGATTTGCGAGAGATGTATTAAAAGAAGAAACCTCACTGGAGGGCATATATAAAGCTCCTCATCTGGTTCTCCGCTCTGTGCCAACTGTAAGACAATCTGAGCTATTACAACACAACAATCATTCACTAAAGTAAAACCATCTCTTTATTTCTGATCTCTAGATCTACACATGCTGTGCACTGAAGAACAGTAGGCCTAGCCTAAGCCTTATTCAGTAGAGCTATTGTTTAGTCCTATAACCATTAGACAATAAGTGATTTTGATCCTTAGGGCTTTTAAAATTACAATTTTGGATTTGTAAGTAAAACAAGATTGCTAAGTCTTTAATCAATCGGTCAACAGGAAGCAACTAAGCGATTTGGGGACCGTTTGCACAACACTGTTTTTAAACATAAAAAGAAAACTTTTATGCGTTTGGCCATTCATTTACACAACAACGGTCTTTTGGTATCCCGAAAATTGGTTTCAAATCGCTTTTTTAACGATACCGATCATAGACTGTGATACCGATAGCGAATTTGTGAAAACGGCGTATCTATTATGTAAAGTTTTGTCTGCATGCGCCAGTTTATTTACAAAGTGACATCGCCAACTTCTGGCCTGACACATGCATGCATAATTACAGTTTTACATTTCTTTTTTTTTTTTTTGTCCTTTACAATAAAACTTATTTTTACTGGGGAAGTAATTTTCTGTGAATGTGCAAGACTTCCGGTTCATTAGAACTGTAGGGAAATAAGGAGAAGAATAGTAAAGGCAAAACTTTGCACTACAAACCAGTGTGTTCACAATTAAGATAATACATTAAAATAATATGGTAAGACACATCAGTTTGCAATATCAAGCAGCAACTCTAGGGCCCCCTTGGTCTCAAAGATGATTTAATATTAGTTTAGTTATCGTTTCATTTAGTTTTGACTAAAATACGTGTTGAAAGCATACCGAACTGCGGAAGAGACACTGTTTCTCAAGCGCTTACATCAAATTCAATCAAAAACACACATAAACAAAGAAATCTTCAATACATTCATTTGCTCATACCCCACTTCACTTCCCCACCGACACAGTTTAGCATAGGGCCCCAAGAAGTTTAAGATCAGCACTGCTGAAAGGGAGTGCTACATCTATGGGCAGATTGTCCTACTGGGCCTAGATTACATTACATTGATAAAACACAATCTAATGGGTAGCAAATTTAATATCTCATTATTTTCCGGCTGTAGCTGTATCCCTTCATGCCACAGCTGGGAAAAATAAGGTGTATAAATACGTTAATTTGTGAAAAAGGTGAAGTCATGCAAATGCATATTACAAGTTTAGTCTTTAGGCAAGTGCGAGTTTCTTTAAAAAACAGTGACATCGCCAACTTTTGGCATGGCATGCATAATACAGTGTTTTAGATGTTTTTGCGAAAACTTTTTCTATACATCGTTGTTGTGTAAATGTACCCTTAATAAGCCTTCATTTGGCTTGTGAATTGTCTTCATGACTGAAAAGCATTATAACACTATAAATCCGATAATTCAGGTAAATCAATTCATGGAATTATTTAACATTGGTGTTTTATCACGGCATTTGCCACTAATTTATAATGCTCCGGCTCTTAAAGGTTAAGTGGACTCTGATTGGCTGTCAGTTGTTAAAAAAATCTTTCTGAAAGTGATAGTAACAGTTTTGTTTTTCTGTGATTCTATAGTTATAGCTGTGGTGTGGACTTCGCTGTTCTAGTATAATTCAACTTTATAGTTAATGTTCTTTTTATAGCTGTCATCCTTGCTGTAAATGGCATTTAAGAATAAGCTGTGGTAAAACAACCAGCTAATCATGTCTTGTTGTATTAGAAATCACTTTAAAGAAGGCTTTCTATGCCCATCATGTATGAAAGGCCTGCAGTGGCTTCTGTACCAACCATTAAGCACAGCGGGTGCTGTTTCGTCTGGCAAGGGGGCAAGTTACGGTGCCAAGTTAATCAGGCAGAGAGTGCCAGCAGTGTCACACCCTGCACTCAGGGGCCATGATAGATGTCCCGACCAGGGCTGCGGTGCCACTGTGGGGTGGTGGCAGAGTGTACGGGCATGTTTCAGTCGACATGAAAGAAAGGGGCCCGTGTTTGAACACACATAGGAGAGTGGGATGTCGTATGTGTGGCTGTTTTGTACCCATGCCAAAAGACTCATTAGTTCATTAGATAGATCCATGCACTCTGATGAGAGCGATGGGAAATTCCACCGTCAAACACAACCACTCCCTTGAGAAGGACGAGTGTGACTGTGTGCAAGAGGGGCTCACACACACATACACACTCATATTGACAGTATGTGAGGGTTGAGATGCTGCCCTGTAGAGGGAGACGTACAAGCCGCGGCCTGTGATCTTTCAAGCACATGACAGACGTACACGGCAAACAGCTGGTCAGTAATGGTCCATGTTGGCCTCTTTTCCTCCTCTGTAGACCCATTATCACCTTCACCCTACTACAGCACCCACAAACCCCTCTCCAGCCGACCTCATCAAAGTGGGACGACCTGCTGTGACCTCATCAGAGCTGGCTGACCCATGATGACCTCATCAAAGCAGGACGCCCCGCTGAGCTCAGAGACTGACGGCTTGCGCTGACCAAAAGCGGGCCATCAATTATCAGTGAGTGTGACACCGCTTTTACTGTGTACCTTACATTTCAGTTTTCACTTAAATAAGGGACAACTTTGGTCTCGCAACATTTTACTGTACAATACGGTCCCTTTAGTTAACTTCAGTCAATGCATTAACTAACATTAACAATGAGCAACCCATCTGTAACATTATTTGTTTATCTTTATTCATGGTAGTTAAAAATACAACTGTTCAATATAAAAAAATAGTGTGAATACAAAAATACAAGTGCAGCCTTTATTAGCTATGTATATATATATATATATATATATATATATATATATATATATATATATATATATATATATATATATATATATATATATATATATATAAATAGAACAAAAATACAAATTGGGCTCAGGTGCAGGACAAAAAACAAAACAAACCAAAAGATGTCCGTAAACTGAAATTTCACCGTTTTGACCAGTCAGGTCTAAACAACTTTGGAAATTCCTTTTTCCACTAAATAGTATTAACAGATACAACTTTGGTTTTAATGTATTAGTAAATGATGACTTTAACATGAACCAGGATTAATAAATGCTTTAGATGTATTTTTCATTCATGTTAGTTCATGTTAACTGATGTAATTAAATAATGTTAATAAATGGAACCCTTATTGTAAAGTCTCAAATAAACGCAGTTTTAACAAGTCACATCCTACTGTTTTATGTAAGAATATGTGTAGCAAAATTCATTTAAATGGCAATGCAATATGTAAAATGTTGATGTATTTCTGTATTTAAATTTACATTTTCCCATACATATGTGCAAAATGTAATGCAAAATGAAAATTCAATTATACCATTTACATGAGCCATTTACTATAGTTTTAATATGCAAATTAAAAAAATATTTTAATGCTTTATAAGTTGCAAAATTAAAATTGTATTACCCAAATTGATTAGATATGTTGAACATGTCCAAGCAAAAAACTGTAGCAAAATTATAATTTAAATGCCATTTTTCCTGAATGTATTTAGACTTACGGGTAGGACACTTGGGACTGCATTTTCATTGTGATACCGTGAGATAATTATAGCAAAATGCAATGTGAATTTCAAATGCATTCTGAGCCAAAGGTGCAGCAAAAGGGTAGCAAAAATGATTTAAATGTCTTTTATTTTTCTTAAATGCATTGACACGTACACTTAAGATGTTTCAATTGCATTTTCATTAAATACCCAGCGATAATGTAATTTAAGACAATGTGAATTTGAAAATGCATTCCGAGCCAATCATGCCCCCAACCTGTCAATCATTACATCAAGGCGGGGCTAATCAAAATAACCAAAAAAATTAAAAAAATCCCCATTGACCAAAAGCTTTTCACCTGCCTCAACATCTCACTGTTTTTACACTCCTATTGATGCACATAAGCAAAAATACATGTTAAATCCAATCAAATCCAATAATACATTTTAATTTTGCAACTTATAAAGCATTAAAATCTTTTTAATTTACATATTAAAACTAGTGTTGGAAATGTCAAATGTAAATTATATAATTTAATTTTCATTTTCATTTTGCAATAAACGTCACACAAAATAATGCAAAAACATAAATCTAAATAAATAAAAAAATTCATATCTAACAAAATGCTTCCATAACCACAGGGGTAAAAGGCTTACATTTGAAAGCTAAATATACTACAAAACTGTTTTAGCGTTCTTATAAAATGCAGAATAATAATAATAACAAATACAACAAACCAACCCCAATTTTTTTTTTGATCATTGTGAAGCCACAGAGCCCCTAATAGGATACTGTGATGAAGAAAAAAAAAAAAAAAAAAAAAAAACAAGATATTATATTTGTAAAATAAATATTTTAACAGAATACATTCACAGAACTATTGCCACCTCATATTTTCATCAATTTTTTTTTGTGAGTGTATGTATAATTTTCCTCACATTTCATTTTTTTTTTAACCATTATCATGTCCTTTAATGGGCCCTGTACAAACAAGCCTTGAAGGCATAGTTCACATAAAGAATTTGAATTCTGTCATTTTCTCACCCTCATGTCGTTCCAAACCTGTATTGACGTTCTTTTTTCTCCTCAACACAAAAGAAGATATTTGTAAGAACAGTTAATACAAATGAAAGTCAGTGGGGTTCAAAACAACACTGGACCCTATTGACTTTTATTGCACACATACCAACCACCATTTTCCAAAATATTAGCTTTTGTGTTCTGCAGAAGAAAGAAAATCATAGAGGTTTGTAACAATACAATGGTGAGTAAATGTTGACAGAGTTTTCATTTGTTTGGGTTGTAGTGACTGTGTTTTGTCTTTGCGCGGCAGTGTCGTCTAACCCTCGTAATGCAGACAGGGACAACAAAATTGAGTTTATGTTGAGTGAAAATGGCAGGAAACACAAAGAGGTCTTAACTAATTTTCCCACCCTGCCTCTCATCACACACAAAGCCTCGATCTCAGACAAGCAGTCATCACCCCTCTGTCCACAATGGCATCCACCCACCACAAATCAGAGAGAGAGAGAGAGAATAAGAGGGTGAGGAAAGGACAGAAGGAGAAGAATAGATGGACTGGAAGAGAGAGTGATAAAAATGGCATCCCTCTGGAAAAAAGAAAGACAATGGGGAATATGATTAGGAAAGAAGGAGGGAGAATTATGAGGGTGAGAACGAGGGATTCTGACCGGGTTGGCACGAGAAGTTGGATCCCGTTTAAACAATGAGAGAGAGACGTCAGTCGAATGTTGTTTCTCATTGAGAGTTTGAGCGATGAGCCAGGTCATCACATCTCTCCACCTCATCCATCATTTCCCTCAAACAAACGAGTGCAGCGTGCATTCTTGCCTCCCTCCTCTGCCTTTCAGCCGCTTTTCTCTCTCTCTCTCTCAGATTCTCTCTGGCTGTGGGACAGTGGATCTGTGTGAGAGCGATGACCGGGGATCAGACTCGCGCTGTGTCCGTCTGGCAGTGTGTGTGAACCAGATTTTTATGTGTCTCGGTGTGAAATAATACGAGTGGGTGTGTGAGAGAGCAGCTATCAAAAGAGTTTTATTCTGTCTTCAGAAATGTGTGTGTCTGCTGCACACTGAGTATCTGTGTGAGAACATCTTCTTTACACCAGCATATTTCGGTCTCTAATTCAGAGACATAATTATGGAAAAAGCACAATATCTATAAAAACCAAGAAAAACAAAATACAAATTGTATGAGAAAATTAAGTATATATTCAGTATCCTAATGTAGTGCAAAAAAATTTAAAAATATTTTATTACTGTAATAAACTTGTGATAGTATTTATTGCACCAACTAAATTTACTTAGCACATTTGTGTATAATGTAGCAAAAAAAATCTGTGCCTGCACAATTGTAATTATTAAAATAAGTGGAATTTGAGACCTTTTTCATGACAATGAGTTATAATTATAGTCATATATTGTCAAAGATTTTTTTTTATATTAAAATCAGCATAAAGTAGCTTTAGTACAATAAATACTAATGTAAAATATACTATTTTAATATAATAATATTTAAAGTACTATTTAAATACTATAAATATATTTTTTTATTGTCTTGAAAAACAAATCTTATTAAAGAAAAAAAAAAAAAAATTGCACCTGCACAATATAACCATAATTATTGAAATAATGGGAATTTAAGAATTTGAATTATAATAATTATGGTCATATACTGTGTGGACATTAGAACCAGCATTAATTAAATTTAGTACAATACTTAATACTGTTATAATGCAAGTAATCTTAGTCCTTATTTTCTATATGCAAAATACAATTTATATATAAATATTTTCTTTTACTTTTGGGTTGGAATATGACCTTAAAATTTCTTTTGTTAGAGTCACCCTAAGACAAACAGAGACAGAGCCGGTTTGAGAGTGCACAGTCTGCCCACATAGGAGATTTTTTTTTTTATTTCTCAGTAACTCCTCCCACAGTATTGAATTATAATGCAATACAGTTACATTGTAGAAAGCATTAAAACAGAAGTACCTCAACTCACTGATTACTTTTAAAAATGGGATTATAAACATCGACAAAAAAACAAACAAAGTGAAATAGGAAAGATCTGGTCCTTCACCTCGTGAGGATAAACAAAATCTGGCATTTCTCCTAGGTTTGGCACAAGAAATCAACATGGACCCAAACGTCACACAAGCTTGCAGACAACCATAGAAAATGTCAGGTACAGCTTGGACCAATCATGCGTTTTATGAAGAAATAATATCAGCTGTTTTTATTCTTCTTTCCTTTTTTTCCTCTATTTTCTCTTTTTTTTAATATTTTACAGTTGAATCAATAAATTGTCATACAAAAAAACCTAAGTAATATCTATATCATTTACCAGTTTTATTAGAAGTATAAGCTGTGATGGTACGTTTAATACTATCTGGCATTCAGACATTTCTACAAACCCCAGAAGAGTCTCTTCCCCAAAAATTTTCAGTGAGAAATTCTTCATTTCAACACAAGGGGGCGCATGAGAGCAGTGCTATTCAGTAAACAAACTACAGTTTGCAGAGAAATAAATACAACTTTCAAGATACACAGCAATAACATTGAGATAAAAGAAAGACAAAAACAAAGCAACAAACGACAAGGGGGAAAAAATAAACACAAGGAACCCATGATTGTCTATAAATGAAAGACACACGAGGATGGTGTAGCTAAAGACTAGCATTCAGGCTATTTAGTGGTATCGTTCGCCAACTAATGGAAAAAGTTACCATGGAAATGATAAAATGCCCTTAACGCGAGTTCTACAGATTCAATTCTTAAACTAGTTTTTCAATTTAGAAAAAAATTCTCTTTTTACTCTTCCAACGTAAAAAAGAAACTAACTAAAAAGAGCAGGTTTCGCACAAACTGGCGGGAAAGTGGGTTGAAGATAATGCAGTGCTTTCATTGGACAGAACTTGAAAATAGTCACTGTCTCGCTCCTTACACCTATTTTTTTCTTTTTTACAAGCAGCGTCAGTGAGAGGTCTAAAGGTCACACCTTTTATCTTTTTACGTTTTCAAATTCACAAACTCCTGGAGAATATCTTAAAGGAGAAACACTAACCCCACGATCCCTCGCATACGTTTGTAAACTTGTACGTTTCTGTACAAGACTTAAAAGAATGTTTGAAAAACACATGGTTGATTTGCGTGTCTGTATTTGCGTTTATTTGTGTTTGCGTGTGTGATTCTAAAGATATTTACAGGCCGGTAAGCGGTTGTGCCTGAATAGTCTGCGATCACATTTGTCTTGTGGAAGACTCATTTGTTACTTGTAGTAATCATCGGTTTTAGCGGACAAAACTCACGAACATGACACCAACGTTTCATTAGCAATCTCAAAAACTGTTCACCAGCTGCCACTGCTGTGCAAAACACTGGAACTTGACAATAAATACAATTATTATTACGTCTTACTACTATTGTCATCATCGTCTTCATCATCACCATCAAAATTACTGACACTATTGTCATTCCTACAAATCAATAAGTCAATCAAGCAGTCAGTCAATCATTTGTTGATGTATGTGGGACAGTAAGCTGCTATGCACAGGATCTGGGTGTGTGTGTGGTGGAAGTGAATGAGGATTTGGGCACTTGTGCAGGCGTGAGTGTGGACCAGGGACTCTGGCGGTAGTCTAAAACAATGTTAAGTTAGGTCACATGGTACATGGGCGTGTCATACGTGACTGAGAGACTGAATGGCGCTGGGTTCTGCAGCGCGGGCCAAGCTGTGCCACATCGGGGCATTATGGGTAGACGAATGGAGTGGATCCTTATCAGCTAGGGACAGCATCATAGCATATGCCTAAAAAAGGAGAGATTTACAGTTACAAATACACCAACTATATTCATAGAAAATTCATTTGAGAAAAAAGTATATATTAATAATATTAATGATGCTATTATTATTGTCATTGATAATAATTAATAAGACCATTAATGAAACAATAAAATAATGTTAATTTTAGTACACAAATTGTATTCGTGGAAAATGTGTTACTTGTTTTTATTAATTGTTATTAATAGGAACAATTTATTTACAAATAATAGCAGCAATAATAGCAATAAAAACAATAAAATAAAATAGTAATTCTATAAGTAAATTATTTAAAGGAAAATTTTCATTACTGTTAATTAATTGTTACTAATTTATATTAATAATAACACCAAAATAAAATATTAATGATCAAATAAATTGTTTATAAATTTTTTTTAAATATTAATTTAACATTTAATATTTTAAATAATTTTCATTAATAATGTTGTTATTAATATCAATTAATAAGACAATTAATAAAATTATGTTAATTATAAAACAAACTATCATGGACATTTTGATAACTGTTATTATTAAAAATACTTTATCTGCTACTACTACTAATTACTGTTGTTTTTATTATTATTAACAACACTAAAATAAAAATATTAGTATTTAAATTAATAATTTATTTTTTTAAAAATATTGTAAAAATGAATATTATTTTTCTGAATTTACATTATTTTTAAATGATAGTTTTAATTTTGTGCTTTGTAAGGTTATACCTGTGATTTAGATTTCCTGTATAGAGGCTGCTTGATGCCCTCTTGCAGGTGGGCGGGGCCAAAGCTAGTGACATCACTGTCGCTGAGGTCGCCGTCCTCCATACTAAAGTGACGGATGTGATCCAGCGTGGAGAAACTGCTGTGATCTTCATCGTCCTCTTCCTCATTAAACCTGCAAATAATGCAGAGATTCGTTTTAGAAGATTAATTTACATCCACAAAATAAATGCATATAAACAAGTATTTTATCCGCATACCTTTGTGGCGAGGATTTGCTGTTCATCTCCAGATCATCTGGTCCCTCGAAATCGATGTCATCATTTATGTCGTGATCCAGACTGCTGGGCACGCCATCCTCACTGGGTTTCCTGGCACTGTCGCTATGCTCCGCCTCCTCTTCCTCTGCTCCGAGCTCCTCCCCTTCTTCTTCATCCAGGTCACGTGACCCCTTACCAGGCAGGGCTTTGTCGCCATCAAAATGACTGCCGTTCAGCCTACGAAGAACAAAGAGAATCGTTAGTAATGACATTATGCAGGCATGGATTTTTGACTGATATGCCGATCCTTGATTACAGAAAGAAAATCATTTAGCGCTGAAACCAAGTTGTGTTTGCCTCAAAAAAATAAACCATCTTAAAAAGCAGAACCACATGCCCACGCTTTCTAAATGAGAGGAAATGCTCAGAGAAAGAAGGCGAGTGTGTTGGAGAAAGAGACTGTTTGTCATCAGTTACGAGGGCCCCTGGTTGGCAGAAACGAGCCGCCCATCGGCAGGGCACTTAAGACAGCAGGCCCCTACACTTCCTCTCACTTACATTCAGCTCTCGCTCTCTCTCACTCAAACAGCTCACATCTCCTCTTTCCCTAGTTTATTTTCTTCTTTATCTCCAATTCATCTAATAGGCCAAATATTTAGCTGACAGCCCATTTGGTGAGTGAACAGAAAAAGCAGCCAAAGAAGCCATCTACCCAAACACACACACACAAACAAACAAAAATCACACACACACACAAAAAAACACACACACACACACACACACACACACACACACACACACACACACACACACACACACACACACACACACAAATATACGCCAGCCAAAGGAGCCATATTAAGGCTGATTCACTCGTTTTGTCCCGATTCTACTATTTCCTCAACTTAAAATAGCAACTTCCCATCTGAAGTTTAAAAACAGAGAGGGAAAAATTACAAATACAGAGAGGATGAGAAAATACAAGACTGTCTGTACAGATGTGCAATGAAAATCTATCTATCTATCTATCTATCTATCTATCTATCTATCTATCTATCTATCTATCTATCTATCTATCTATCTATCCCATCCATCCATCCATCCATCCATCCATCCATCCATCCATCCATCCATCCATCCATCCATCCATCCATCCATCCATCCAGTGTTGGGGAGTAACTAGTTACATGTAATTGAATTATGTTATTTAATTAAAAAATAAATGGGTTACACTTTATTTTAAGGTTTCTTTGTTACAGTGTAATTATACATTTAATTACTGAGTAATATTAATGAACTAGATGTACTTTCTATATGGTAAGGTTATGGTTAGGATTAGGGTTTGGCTTAGGGTTACTTATGTAATGTAATTATGCATAATTAATTGTTATAATAATAGTAAGTACATGTAACGTTTAACAAGTGCACCTTAAAATAAAGTGTTACCAAAAAATGTAAATGTAATCTGTTTCAGTTACTGAGAAAAATGTGAAATTAAATTACAGTTACTTCTAAACACATAATAGGACTTATTTGATAACTGTTTTATTTCCTGTTTGGGTTTGTGTATGCTTTATATTTTAAATGAACTGTTTTTCCAGGATATTGTTGGATGCCAGTGTTTCCTGTCGTAGTTATGCAAAGATTTAGGGGAAGTCGTGGCCTAGTGGTTAGAGAGTTTGACTCCTAACCCTAAAGTTGTGGGTTCGAGTCTTGGGCCGGCAAGACTGAGGTGCCCTTGAGCAAGGCACCGAACCCCCAACTGCTCCCCTGTTGGGTTGAACCTGCCTGGTTTGAAAAATTTAGAAATATAATCAAAAAGTAATCAGTTACATTACTTTAATAAAGTAATTAAAATAGTTACAATACTTGTAACATGTTATCTGTAACTTATTACATTTTCAGAGTAACCTTCCCAACACTGCATATAATCTATCCATCTGTCTAAACATCCATTCATGCATCTATCCATGTTCTTACAGTGCATCAACAATCTTCATAAGAAATCTGGGACTAAGTTGATACTTAAGTGAAACATAACTTGAGAACTCCATTGTGTTTTTGAGCAATACGGTTTCATCTCTCACCTCCATGCATTTCATTTACATCTACATCTCCGTTCTTCCTTTCAGATTAGTGTAAAGTCGCAGGGTTGACCATATAAAGCTCTTTTCACATGTCTGATAATCCCCGAAATCACCTTCTCTCATCACTCCACACCCCGCTAATACCGCGAGAGAGGGAACGAGAGAACGAAAGAAGCAGCGATGGCGTGATGATGAAAACAGATCACTAATTAGAGAGAGCTGTGGTAATTTGTGGAGGATAAAGTATCTATCAGGAGCAGTCACTCTGACAGGAAACATTCAGCGACCTCTGACCTCCTCTCCCACACCTACTTCCTGTTCACAAACACATGTTGGGACCAGATGTGGGACGCGCACAAACACACACACAGCCGATGTTGTAATGACTCTAGGATCCTTAAGTGAAACAATGAAGAAATCAAAAAACAAAAGCATGTAAGATCTTTATCTGTCACACACACACACGGATGACCAGGTCAAACATTTAAACCGTCATCCAACCTGATGATCACTGCTGGGAAATGATCCGCGATAATTATCATATGCAGATGGCAAAATTCATGTATGCGCACGCAGCCAAAAGTCAACAGCGCTCTGCACGCGCTCGCAATCGGCCAATCAGTAATCACGTCTTGCTGGAGACCTGCCCTAATCTTTGCTCTTAAAAACCGCAGGCGACAGACTAATGATTAACAACCGTACAGAATATATGTACGCACACAGATACATTCACATGTGCGCTTAATACACACTGTGATACCGGTCCGCTCCTTTCATGTGATGCTATTCACTCAGAGGTGAGGGTTAATGAATAAGGCATGAGAAGTGTTGTGTTCAGTAATGTTTGTGTATAATAACCTCCAATCTGCCTGAGGCAACTAGCGCCAACTGATGACTGACAGCCTAATGGACACTCTGCTTGCGTGTGAGTTTGCGTGTGTGCGTGAGCCCACACATGACTGGGAGTAATGTGAATATCTCAGATTTTACATAGAAACTCAATCCGTGGACTTTGGACATACATTGATTTGATAGACAGACAGATAGATAGAAAAATAAATATAAAAAAATTATTAAGTGATTAAATTGTTTTATTTAAAAAAATAAAACTATATAAAATTTTATATATTAATAAATATATATTAAATTATATATTAAATAATAGTAATCTAATAAAATATAATACAATTTAAATATAAAACATTATAATTTGATAGAAGGACAGAAAATTATGAGATGGACCGAGAACCCATGTGAAGATTTATTCGAACCTGTTTGTAAAAGCTCAATGTTTGAACATACATCATTAACCACTAAGCCAAGGCTCTGATGATGAGTGAGCTGTTTTACCACCAAAAAGTTGGATTTTGTGTACGAACAGTGTATTTATTAGTGTAAATGAGGAAGAAGATAGTGTTTACCCTTCCTCGGAGTGTGACGGAGAAGTGGCGTTCCGTGCCGTGTTACTGATGAAGTTTCGTATTTCGTTAAAATACGAGTCCTCCTTGTCCTCCAAGATGGCACTGCCACTGTCCAGCTCTGAACGGGGCGACGACATTGCTGTGCCTACACATGTTTGTATATTTTAGGTGTATTAATGTAAGTATCAAATAACCAACATCTGCTAATAAGGTTATTTACAAATGCTAAAAATTAAAATGGGTGTTTTTTTTTTTCTTTTTTTTTTTTTATAGGTGTGTATATGTGTATGGATACCTGATAAATTACCGTTCTCGTGCTTTTTGAGGTGCCGGTCCAGGTTGGTTTGTTGCCCGAAGCAGCGGTCACAAAGATGGCATTTGAAGGGTTTCTCTTTGTTATGGATGTTACGGATGTGACGCTGAAGATTCGACGAAATACTGAACGAACGATCGCAGTACTTACATCTGCGGACACACAGACACATATGAACATAATTAGACCATACAGTATTTACAATATACAGACACGAGAAATCAAACTCTCTCGTGTTATCCGTCTCGCACACATACGCAGGGTCCTAAACACATGATTGAGTGGTCATGAACTCTGTGTCTCTAATCTTTGGCCAACTCAGTAACACTCAAACTCTCTCGTCCACATCCTCCCTCTGTTCTGAAAATGACTGCATGTGCCAAGTCTCTTCACGCAGAATTATCCGTATGATTACGTGATCATATCTTCCCCTCCACCGTAGAGTTGTGTGCTAAACTGCGTCTCCCAGGAACCTGTTATCTCTCCCTCTCTCTCCATCTCGCCCCCCTCCGAATGCAACAGAAAAAACTGAAATTAAATTGCAGTTAAAGGCTGATCACCGGCTCGTTTAAAGTGCTGCCAGCACGAGGAGATTGAGGCTATCTGGAAAGTAACACAGCCCTGTACAAACCTCCCCTGTGGTCAGACGGACCACAAACGCAGTGTGTGCGCACACCTTTTTCTGTGCAATATTTTAAAACCCCCTGAAAGAGTCTGAACCCCAAACACGGGCCTAATTACCCAGCTGCCTTTGCTGGCCTGCAGCTGTACGCCACTCATCACCTCCATTATTCATACACACTTCCTTCAGTCTCCCTGTATGTCTGTCCTATAACTGTGTAATATCAAATAAGGAAAAAAAACTGTATCTGCTTATATAATGGTTGCATTCAATGAAATACTTCCATAAACAACAACAATTTATGGAAACATTATGGACATGGGATTTATAAAATAGTGGCAGTGCAAATACAATAACTAATGTTCGAAAAGTTCTTTTATTAATGATAATCACAGTAAAGAATTCTTCTGCCAATGGTTTGTGCATTAATACGAAATACAACTGATGTGCTACAATGCTGAGTATGTGAATAATTGATTACATCAGACAGTACACATTAGTGTACAGTATATGTGTGAGGGAGTGTCACCTGTAAGGTTGCTCTCCTGTATGTGTCCGTAGATGTCTTGTAAGGTTGGCTGAGCGTGGGAATATCTTGCCACAGTATCTATAGGGGAAGGAAACAGATCTCCAGGAACAATACTCAGCAATACACACACACACACATTTCCCAAAAACACCCTGCATTCCACATTCAGTGCTGTCATCACTCATTAAACATCAAACAAATGTTTACTTAAACATCTTAATAATGAAACAACAAAAGCAAACAAAAGTTATTTATGAATATCACTTATTATACTTTAGTTTATCTTAATTAAGAGTGTCACAGTATACAAATATAGTTATTACCAATAACTGTAATATTTATAAAATTAAATACTGATATTGTGTTCCAGGTATCACGATAATTGCGTTATCAAAGATTGTTTTGGCCGTGATAATCGTGTAGCGAAAATCTGATGACAGCCCTGATCACACATACTGAACCAATTGACTATAAACTGTTTACTGTATGATTTTTTGTTTGTTATTCTAATTTGTTTAAATTGTTTGATTAGTTCTTATACAATTTGTTTTGTTTGTTTACTTTAAATATTTTTTTAGATTCCTTTGTTTAGTTACTATACAATTTGCTTTAGGCTTGTTCGTTTACTTACTGCATTATCATTTTTTATTTATTTATTTTTGTTGTAGTTACTAAACAAATTGCCTAGTTTTGGTTGTTTACTTACTATATTATCTTTTGTTTTTAGATTTGTTTGTTTAGATACTTTACAATTTGCTTAGTTTTGGTTGTATTCTTATTATTTTTTTTAGGTTTATTCGTTTATATACTATAACATTTTGTTAGTTTTGTTTGTTTACTTGCTATATATTGTTCTTAGATTTGATGCTATGCACTTTTCTTAGTTTAGTTTTTTAATTACTATATATATATATATATATATATATATATATATATAAATTTGTTAGTTTAGTTCTTTTATCATTTGTTTTGTTTGTTTCACTCATGGTTTTTAAAAAGTAGATAATTCAAGTATTTTTAAAAAGAGTGTTCATTGGCATTGTTACCTGCAGGTGTAGCGCTCTTTGCCTTTGCGTAACAGTGTCTCAGGAAGGGTGGTGGGCGGAGCCCGGAAGTCGAACATGGAGGGAATGGAACGCATGATGTCACCGCCGTCTGGCTTCAAAGAGCTGAAGGATTCTAGCTTTTCGGCCATGTTTTCAATCGCTGACATCTGCGAGAGATAGAGAAAAGTTTTATTACCTCGCTGTGAGGTCTTTAAAGACACACGTCCCCACTGTGTTACTCGCATTTATTGACGTGGAGTTGCATTCTACCACAGATGTGCAGGGCAAAACGCCGACCCTGAACTTTCACTCTCGGATAACAGTGTGAAATGCTTTCGCTGATTTGTAATGTCCAATTTTGGCGCACAAACTCAAGTAACAATGCACGTTATAAAATGGACCACACATGTGCACACACACAGAGATTCATGCGGATAAGGACCGCTGCCAATTTACTAATTAAGCCTAACAGTTGCTTTCATCAGAAATGGACACACTCTCAAAGGGAATAGAGCTACATGTGTGCGTCAGCCAGAGAATGAGAACAACATAAGGCCCGTGTGTGTGTGTGTGTGTATGTGTGTGTGTGAGGCGTGCTGAAGAGCAGGAGTGATTCATGTCCTATGTTGGCCATAAAGCATTCAGTGCACAATATGAGCAGACAGCACATTCGTCAATATGAAAGATGTTGACATTACTGATCAAGGCTGAGACAGCAGTAATAATGATATCATAGGAAGGAGAGGGAGGGGACAGAGCTGGGGGAGGAAGGGCCGGGGGTCCCTGTAGGCGAGCGGGCCTATCAACCGCAGCGCAACAGTGAGGGCTTTCAGAAAGCAGAGTGGATTTGCATTATTTCATGTGTGTATTGAATTTTCCCCTTTTCTTGTTTCGGGTTTTGGTGACAAATCAGTCCTGATTCACAGTGAAGGACATACACGATACACACACACGGAAATGCATACATAAACACAAAGAAATGTCTGTGTCCTTCTGCAGAAGATATTAGAGAAGTTTTAAGAAACAAAAACAGCAATAGAGAGTCAATGGGAACTTGTGCTGAAGTCTCAAACTGCGCTCATACTTTCTGTATCCCAATCCAAATCAAAGATCTCAAAATAAACTCAAACATTTCTCATCAAGTTCTTTCTAGCCCATATAATCTGTTCTGTTATGTGGTTAAGAACAAAATATTCACAAATGGTTGTTGACATACAAGTAAACTGAATGTGGATGAGAATTTGATGAGAAAATTTGATGAGTTCATAGCAGAAAGATCTTTGACTTTATTCTGCAGATATCAGATGTTTAGCAGTGTTTTTCAAAGAAAGAAAGAAAGAAAGAAAGAAGGGATACATCTTTAAATTTACAAGTATTATGTGAAAGGAGAGGACAAAGAAATGGGCACAGAAAGAGAGAGAGAGAGAAAGATCGACACAACATAATTCAGACATTTGATGAGGAATGACAGCTGGGAGTTAAAGTTCTCCTCTGAGAGGATGTGAAATGTCAGAGCTGTTCGATTAGGGATACCCCAACTCTCTCTCCCAATCTCCATAAATCACAGACAGAGAGAAGGAGGGAGAGATGGACAGAGATAGAGAGAAGTGTTTCCAACTCAACAAAACAATCATTTTTCACTTATCTGCCTGACCACTAAACCACAACATCTATAAGCCTTTTTAAAACATTTATCTCATTATCTAAATGAGAACACAAAATACTCTCTCTATACATGCAGTCATATGTATTCTGTCATAATATATATATATATATATATATATATATATATATATATATAATATGAACACAATTAAATTGTCAACATGGGAATATCTATATATGCACAATGAGATTGAATGCAGACCAAATGGAGACTTCTGCTCACATTTCCTACTTCTATGTTTTAGCTCCAGAGAAAAATACACCAGTAATTTCATGTGACTACAATATCTCAAACTGTCCTCAGATTTGCCAAAACAGCAAAGCGTGCAATTAAAAGTCAGTTTTAATGAGGTCAAATTTTTCTCATCACATACGTCCAAGACCAAATGATTTGTACTATGCTATCAAAATTAGTTTTATAGCTCTGTGATCTTACTGCATGTCAACAATTGGCTCATTTGTGTCTATTTTTATTCCTCCCAAGGAATTTTAGGAGAAACATCTGAGAAACGAAGTTACATGAATCATAACTCATTAAGTCTTCTGAGCTATAAAAGCGCAATAAAACATTCCTCCGGGCCAGAGGTTTTGTCCACAAAGTATGTCTAGGTCAAAAATACACACACACACTCAATCACACACACAAATTTTATAGCCAGTTTGATTGGTACTTGGAAGTCTAAACATATTACCATAGATTGGTATCTCTATGATTGCTGTAACAACTAAGTCCAAAGAAATCTGTGATCGGCAGCGATTGGACTTCCTGGATCGCTAAGTAGCCTTCACCCTCTCTGTGGTAGGGCAGCTGTTGAGTTACCCATTCTCAGTAGTGTGTGTCTGAGAGGGCCTTCATTAGCAAGAGCTTTTTCAATTGTTGATCTTATCAGGGTACCAGATGTCTCGGGTTGGAAACCCCCTTGTGCTATCACACACACACTCAGAGCGGGTCCCAGAGAGACTGTTACCCCTCCAGTGATGCGATGCCGTTCGGGAGTGTCGCCACCCCAAATCAGAGCCGTGGTCTGTTACTCTCTCTGTGTAAATAATCACGCTCACACACACTGACTGCATTATCAGGGGTAGCCATCAGAAATAACAACTGTTCTGTCTGGTTAACACACACACACTGGCACACAAGAGTAGAGACATGCGTGCACCAAATGACACATGAATTCAAAAGACATTTCTTCAATGTTTAACCAGAGAGCATTTCATTTGAAAGCTAGTTGTGTGTTTTTATATTATTTAGAAAATCAAATGTGCTGTTTTATGGAACTAAGATCCAAAGAATGAATCAATCAGTCATCATGCATTGAACAGATCACGCAAAAAGTGTAAAAGGGCGGATGTTTACTGACTAAACATGGATCTTCTCTGAATGGAAATGACTTTGGACCAGATTTACTTTAACTGTTTTAGGTGCGATTTGGTCCATGCATTTGTTTGTTTGAGCCATGCATTTCATCTAGCATGTCATGCTAATAGTGAACTGCATTGTGGGTACATGTGTATTGCAGAAGTTAGGGGTGTGTGTGTGTGTGTGTGTGTGTGTGTGTGTGTGTGTGTGTGTGTGTGTGTGTGTGAAGAGCATGGAAGTATTAAGCATGTGAGCGTGTGTTTGTGTGTGTGTGTGTGGTGAAAGCACATGAATGACTCGGTTTGGAGTAACTTACCCATGTTCTCTGATCAGGCATGCGAAACTGGGGGCAGGACAGAAGGGAAACAGCAAATCAAAATCAAGAATCAGATTGATCATGTGTGATTATGCAATGTGATGTTTATTAAAGGTTAACGTCCCACACTTGATTGACTGATTTTATTTTATGTTATGCAGTATTTTTATCTAATTTTTGTACTACCATTTTTCTAGGGTTATGGAAGGAAAATTTGTGGAAAAAAAATTGATCAACTGTATTTTTAATTGATTGATAATTATTTATCTTCAATTATTATACAGATTAAAAAAATAAAAACTAATATTTAATATAATAAAATGTGAATGTTATTAAACTATTTTTTTTTTTCCCTACAATCCACTTGATCTCCCTATGTCTGAATTGTTCTCCACTGTCTAGCATCACACTAATACAGTAGATTTAAAACTGCATTTCCCATAATACATCTGTGCTGTTAATAGCATTCCTGGTGCTGATTAGAGAGTCCAGTGAGCATAGTGCAACAAAGTGGATGCTGATAGGTCACCTCGTTAGGCAGTGTGTCAGGGACATGTGGATATTATCTTGCGCAGACACAAAGCTTACACAGGGAATAAATCAGGCCAATGAAACAGCCCATAAAAAACTGTCCTGAAACAGCCAATAAAACACTACACCAGTGAGCGTCTAGGAGTGTGTTTCAAGGTCTATATGTGTACCAGACATGTGTGTATGGGTTTATATGAGAACTATGTATTATTTTTACAGAATACTGATAGTGAACACACAATGACATAAAGCAGACAGGTTACTTAATACACGCTAATGAGACACTCAAGCACAAAACCACACACTTACACTCTGAAAAAATCACTCATTCCAGATGCACAAATCACATAAATCAAAAAGATTTACAATAAACACACACACACACACTTATTCAAATCCATCCAGGGATATGGGACAGATTCTGGCAATTTAACTGGCTATCATATTATGACATCATAATCAAAGACACCCACAGAGAGACGTGTCAGAAAAAAAACTCCCACCCTGTCTGAATCTCACATCTGAACCTGATTACTCAGTAAAAGAACCACACGGAGGGACATGGGAGTCGCTATGCTAATGCTAAAACACTAGGGCCCTGTAAAGCTACTGCCAACATACTGTAGCTATTACGTCAATACTAACGTCACAAGGAGTTATTCTGTCAATAGTAGAAATTGCATTCAATGGGACAAGTAATGTTATGTCAGCATTTAAAACTGCTTTGAATTTGGTTTATGTGCTGAACTTATTTTGAAGCAGCTGTAAGCAGTTTCCGCACCATGAGTGGCACTAAACCAAATTAGTTTATTGCAAAAATAATCATGTTGTTGTGTGAGTAAAGTAAGATGTGTGACAATTCTGTACACCACCTTTTTGTACCAATGGTGGGAACTACAAAAGAAAGCTTTCAAACTGGTCATGCAGTAGTTTTATTTGCATTTGAGTCTGGAACAGCTTGCATGAACACTGACTGCAGAAGCATAGAAAGAGGCAATTCAAAGTAGGCTAATGATTTGTGCAGGACTGTAGGGACTAGGTGATAAAATTAAATGGAGTTAGCAGTGGGAAAATATTCTGACGAATCTCACCTGTGGGTGGAAGAGAAATCCAGGAGCCGGCCGCATATACTTGTCCTTGAGGACTTCGAAAGGATCGTTCATCTTTCTCTTCTCAACCCTGCTGATGTTAAACTTCTATCAGTTCTCATGGTAAGTTTAACAAAACTAAGTTTATTACATTATGCTAAGAGAGTAGGAAGGGCATGTGATTGACAGTACCTGTAAATGGGATCCATGAAGAAAGGTGTAGGTCTTGCGTGTTGGAGGGACGGGTCGGCCTTGGGTGGCCCTGGTTCCACCCTCTCCTCTCCAAAGACAGGGTTCTTTTTTAACTCCTCCCCTCTTACACCCTTTCCTCGACTTCGTCCACCGAGACTCAGGTCCAGCGGTTGATCCTGATTGACTGATTGTACATGTGAGGCTTCCGGTTTCAAAGAGGCGCAAGTAGCGGCAAGATGTTCTTCCTTCCGTTTGGTGGTGAGGTCAAAAGGTGATTCAGCGTTCCTTCCCTGAAGTTTTTTACCCTCAACCGGAGGGCTTTCTGGCTCCCTTTTGTGGCCTGGAGGTCTAAGTTGCTCCCTTTCTGGGAAAGGATAGACTGATGGAGAGAAGGCGGGGAAGAAAGACAGAGGGAACATGGAAGGGTATGGCAATGCCCCAACTTTTTTATCTTGCAGGCCTGCAAGTCCAGTGGAACCAAAGTATTTTTCAGCAATGGAGGCAATTGCCTTGATCGAGTCATTAACGGCACCGGAAACAGCCGTTTGCTCGTCCAAAGATGGCGGGAGGAGCCCCGGCACAGGGAAGTCTTTTCCGTTATTGGTGTTGCTACTACTACTAGAGCTGACAAGAGTTGGGCTTTGGGCATCTTTGAACCCACTGGACTTCCTTTTCGGGCCTTTCCCGTTCTCCCGCACTCGCACCCGTTCCCGGTCGCTTTCTGCTTCGCTGTCCAACTCTGAACCTGAAGTGCTTTCCAGCTCACTCCCGCTTGGAGTGCTGACGTCATCCAGATCACTACTCTCCGACTGGTCGCTCATCTTCCCGCCATGCCTTGGTTTGGAGACGGATCCTTCCCTTTGATGCTCCACACTCTCGCTCTCCCCATTGAACGAATCCTTGCGTAAACTCTTCAAGAGGTCATGTGACCCAGAGATGGGTGAAGACAGCAGCGGACTCTTTCGTAGTTCACCGCTCGGAGGGCCATTAATAGGTGACGTGGATGGGATTAGAGGGGGCCGGTGGTAAAGTCCTGATGGGAAAAGTCCTGGAAAACTGAATGGGAATGCCGGAGGGGCTGCTGGGAATGTCAGCCCACCATGGTGCCGGTTCGCCCCGAAATAGTCTGCTAAACCAGGACTCCCATGGCTCATTCCAGCCAGTGCGGATTTGTCCAGGCCAGGGGTGCCAGGGAGCGCCATACCCTGGGCAAACAACCCTCCCGCGGCAGCAGCAAAATGGTTTTTACCCTCGCAGAAGCGCCGATGCTTGTTTAGGGACGACGTGGTGCTAAACATCTGGCCGCAGTCTTTGCACTTGATCTGAGTGCGACAGTCTGCGTGCATGCGCTTGTGGCGGCACAGATTGGAGAACTGCGTGTAAGATTTGTGGCAGACCTCACCTAGAGACAGTGAGACATGGACATATGGCGTAAATGGATGGTCAGTTTAGGCATGCCACGCACACATTCATTCACAAAACAAGCAAAAATGCAGGATAAGCAAGAATGGCAGACAAAAGAATGCAATGTCAAACGCAGGTGCACACACACACATACACACAGACAAGGACATTACAATGGCTCTATTTTAAGCGTGAGAAGGAAACAGATTTGAATGAATCCTCTCCCGCAGGTCCGTTCCCATGGACCAAGCGACGTCTCTGTCTATCATACACACACACAGACATCTCACATCATTACACACTGTTCAGTCGTCAAACAACATTCTTAAAACTCATGATGAATCCTAAACTCTTGCTGTCAATGTCACTGCACACACACTCCGTCCTCACAGCAGTGTATACAGTTAAATCCCTAACGCACACTCTGAAAGTGATAAAAGCACCCTATACATTACCAGTCTAACACCTCTAGTGTGAAACAGAGCCTTTTAACCACTCGCATTTCTCATCCTAATCACATATTCTATTGCAAACGGGATGTTTTCAGAATTTATGGAATCTAGTGGGTGGTTTTGCTAATCCCTGTCGGATTGCATGAGGTGTGAGGTGTGGAATTAGAGGATGTTCTACCATGATGTGTGTTTATAGAGTCAGTCACTCAAACAGACTAATCAAGAGATGGGATGTAAATATTAGTGCAGAGTAAAAGGACGACTTAAAGACAGGATAGACAGGAATGATAGTCATTATTACTTGTTACAAACCTAAATGACCTCTTTCTTCTGTGGAACACAAATAATATATTCTGAAGAACTCTTTTTGTCAGTGGGGTTTAAATCAACACTGGACCCCATATGACTTTTATTGTATGGACACTGTATATTTTACATTTGCTTTTGAAATGCTTTCAGTTTTGGAACAACACAAGGGTGAGTAAATGACGGAGTTTTTGGTGGGTTTTTCTGTTCACACACATACATTCAGGAAGCACAGCAGACACACACACACACACACACACACACACACACACACACACACACACACACACATCGCTTATATAATTGTGAACAACTGGACACACTCGGATGAACAGGTGTGAAATTTGGGGCGTGTGTGAGGAAAGATCTGTGGGCACTTCAGAGTGCTGTGTTTTGTCAGGTCTTAATAAACCGTAAAGAAATATTATAAACACATTCCGCAGTGGTGAACAGCCAGTAGTAAAATGAATGTGTATGAGTGTTTGTGTAAAAGGGAGATTTTCTCTTTTAGTTTAGAATAATTAACAATATTTTTGTCAATGTTTGTTTCAGTAATAAGTCCAGAATAAAGTACATGAACACACACACAAACAAAGACACGAGTGAGTTTATGGCTCTGTTTCAAAACCTAGTGAGCTACCTCACTGTATACTGTATTATAAGGGATCATTCTAACCGAGATGAAACCTCATACTGTAAGTGACTAATTTAGAATGCTGAAACTGTTTACAATTTGACCGAATTATATTTTAACAACACTTTTCAGTATTGAATTGAAATGTATGTTAACAAATGATAAAAGTAAGACTCAATAAGGCTCACTTGATTACAGAGCGTATATTTTCCTGTGTATGCATCAAAGTGCATGTGTGTGGTGTAGTTTGGTGTATGTGTGTTGTTGCGAGGTCATTAAGTGTTGTTAGCTGTGCTTGTTCAAATGCTGATTGCTGTAAATGGCTGTGTGTTAGTCTCTGTATGAGTCGGCCTGCATGTGGTAGTGATTTTCCTGGAATGGCCTGAGTTAGCAAGCTAGTTACTGTCTGATATGTGGTGGCGGTGGGGGTCTACACGAGCTGTGTGGGATCAGCACTTCGAAGGTCAATGCATGAAGTTCAATCGTGCAAAGTTCAGAGGGCGCAGTATGATTTTAGACATTTAAATCGTTATGAGGGGCAAGTGAGCTCTTTATGCAGGATGAGATTAAGAATTGAAGTCATTCGCATATGAGGTTTGAGGTCAGAGGTCATGCATTGAAATTGAGAGTGCAGAGGTGGTGTACTGACATGCATTGTAGGATAAAGTGAGCGTTCCAAAAGACTGATAGGATTATAAGAACATGATTATGTCGGTATGTACTGTATTATATTGTCAGTAACATTTACTCTAGATTTGACCGAGAATCAGATGTTGGAAATCATCACCGACCACAGCACAAATGAAGTGTACACATGGACAGAGACAGCACACTTACAAACACAAACATGCACAGTCAATAAATACAGTATATCAAACATAACAGCCTGTAAAAAAAGCAGTTTTTGGTTATAGCAAATAAACACAGGATAACACATTTTTTAAATGAAGTATTAATATATAAATTCAATATTAATATTAATTAATATTAACATTAATTAGACACAAATAATAATAAACAATTACACACTAATATTAATAATACTACTAATATCAATATAATTTTCAGTTATTGCTCCTTAGTACCTCATGTTAAAGACAACATGAAATCAAAAATGACCCTATTTTATTTCTTAACACATATTCCAGTTCTTACTGTGCGTGATTTATTAGTGCACCTATTTATATATATAAAAAAATCTCTGTAACAACAAAAGGATGCTCTCTGACTGCCACTTTTCCCAATCCAATAAATTCCAGCTCAATACAAAAGTATTTTCTCTGCCTGAATATTCAGTTTTTTTTGTGAAACGTGTCACATTTTAGAAGTAAAATGGGTTGTAAATGCTGTTTCATGTTGACTTTAAAAAGTGCAAGATAGGGATTATAGACCGATTTGAAATGAACATAAGTGCTGGATAACCCAGGCCAGCTGGAGAGCTCCACCAGTCTTTCAAAAACAGATAAAAAAAAACAAATCCATTTATGTATATTCATTTGTGGATTCAAAGCTAGTTACAGTGCATCGAAGGTATACTTGTCTTTAAATACCAGTTGAGGCACCCATCTAGAATCAAAAATTCAAAATTTGGCGGGAATTTCAAAAGGATGCTGGAGCTCTCCAGCTCTGCGGTGTGGTGTTCAGAGTAGAAAGCATGCAGACTTACATATGAAGGGTCTGAGTGACTTACATATGAAGGGCTTGACGGAAGAGTGGATGTGTTTGTGTTGTTTAAGGCCCGAGGAGGTGGCGAAGGTCTTGCCGCAGTCGGGGCAGGCGTGAGCTCTCGCCCCTACATGCTGAGAGCGAATGTGCCTCTGCAAGTTACTGGGGTCTGTGAACACCTGCTGGGTAAAGAGAGAGATATAGGGACAAAGTTTACATACACAGCCTATAGACAGCAGGAATCATATTGGAGTGGATCTCATCAAAGTGGCAATCGAAAGTACAAGAACTGATTATTGTACAAAAGTAAACAAAAACGTTATTGTAAACAAATACTGACATCTATAGGTTCATGCTTATGAATTTGCTGTAACCGGACATAAAACCTTTGAAATCAACAACAAAAAATGTTCTCCACTTTTATGATAAGGCTATTTATTTTGCTATCAACATTATATATGATTATATACTGTATTTAGTTGCTTTTTATTAATTGCATTTAAAACACTTTTTTTCTATGGTGGAATTATTGTCGAGTTTGAGGTAACAGAAGGTGTGGTCCAGTAAAAGATGCCTGTTTTTGCACGTCTTTTCTAATGTCTGGACTCTACCTTTGAGCAGTTTTCACATTCATAATGCTTGCCGCTGTCATGTGACATCTGGTGGCGAATCAGGTTTGATTTCCAGTTGAAGGCCTTCGGACACTGATCACATTTATATTCCCTCTCATCGGAGTGAGATAGAGAGTGAGCGTCCAGACTAAGGCAGACAGAAAAAGAAGAGAATTATTAGATTTGAGTGTGTTTTGGTAGAAGCATGTATAAAATAAAATAAAAAGCAGTTTTAAAATAAAATACAACAAAACAAAATAGCAGTGTTTTAATACAAAATAAAACAAAACAGCAGTTTTAAAATAAAATAAAATGAAATAGCAGTGTTTTAAAATAAAACAAAATAAAACAGCAGTTTTAAAACAAAACAAAACAAAACAAAAAACAAAGCAAAAACAAAACAAACAAAAAACAAACAAAACAATGCAAAACGAAACAAAAAAAGAAACAAACAAAAAACAAAACAAAACAAAACAAAACAAAACAAAACAAAACAAAACAAAACAAAACAAAACAAAAAACAACACAACACAGCAATGTTCTAACCTCTGGGCATCAGGAAAGACCTGCTCACACTCCTTACACTCCTGTGGGGAGTGGGGTAAGTTCAGGGGGTGAGTGTGTAAGTGCAGCGGGTCAAGCTCAGGATCGTCCACGGCGCTGGCCAGACCCTGCTTAGACAGCTTGAAGCCAGAGGAAGGCGGGGTACCGCAAGCATGCTTCTGATGGTCCAAAAGCTCCGAACCAGACTCAAAGTTCAGGTCACAGTCCTCACAACGGTATTGACGCTCCTCTGCAGGACAACAGAATGAGTGAGTTAACAAGTGAGCGAGTTTGTGTGTGTTTATGTGCGTTTGAGTGCAAACTCACCGTGTATGTCTGGAGCCATGGTCTCACATGAAAAATCCTCAGCCTTCATGAACAGTAAGAGTTCCTCACCTGGCTGGACCTCTCGGACCACACGGTAAAAGATCTAGAGAGAGAGAGAGAGAGAGACAGATGTTTAACATGGGACAATACTGATACACTACTGTTTAATGTTTTCGTTTTTTTTTAAAGAAAATATATTCAGCAAGGACGCATTCAATTGATCACCAAATGTTAGAACGATCTGTCTTTTCAGGAGCATGTGAAATATAAAAAATGATTTCAAATGACAATACATTTTGATGGACAAACAATGATGGGAACCTGAGCTCGAGCGTGTGTGTGTTTGAAAGAGACGGTGTTAAAGAATCCGAATGGAGACCTATCTGTTTGACACACACACACACTTCCTGCGTGAACACAATAGGTAGTGGGAGAAACAGTTGTGTTATTTGGATGGTGTTATTTTTGGCAAGCCTTGAAGGCATTAGACGGCTCACTTCCTGTTCAGTCTGGTGGTGACATTTGAGCATTCTTATTAGAAATGTCACACAATCAGACAGACACGTACAAAAACTCCTGATAATATGATAAAGGCAACAGAGAGGTGGAGACCTCTTGGAAATGCCATGGTCATTATGTGTGTGTGTGTGTGTGTGTGTGTGTGTGTGTGTGTGTGTGTACAAGACCCAGCAGGCCGCAGGGGACACGGAGGGACTGAGTCCTGCTCTATTGTTTAAAAGGAGAATACAGGGAACTAGCAGGACCCTCAAGACAACATGAGAACGGAGTCTCTCTCACACACTTTCACGGCCCGTCTACCCCTTCTGGTGCCTTCCTGCAGATCTCTGATATCTTGTACTTGTAATGTCACAGCCGACCCTCTTTCTGTGACTGTGTGTGTGTTTTTATCGCACACACTCACGCACAAAGACAGGGAGCAAAGGGTCACAATAATATTGTGAGTACGAGACAAAGGCAGAGCTGTTCAAACGTGGTGTGAAGGGCCGTGGGGTGAATGATATGGGCACACACACTCATACAACTTGTTGGCCGGGGACGCAGTGGGCCAGCCAAGCTCAGAGATCAGGGGAGTATACTGGGCATCACTCCTGGCAACCCATCCAGGGCTGTGCTCTGGTTCTTCAGTGCCACGGGTGAGTGCCAACCTGCGAGTCTTTTCAGATGCAACAGAAGTGTGTGTGTTTGGCTGTGTGCACACGCTCACACACACTGTTCAAAGGATGAATGTGTATTATCGGGAGGACTTTTGAGTGGTAACCACAACAAAACTTTATATATCAGGATGAATAAAACAAATGTTACTACAGCTTGATAAAACTGACTACAGAAGTTAGCTAGATCTGAAAAATTCACTCTGGATGTTTAAAAAAGCAAAATAAAATGCTAAAAATATTAATACCTACATACAAAAAAAAAGAAAAAAAAACATTAATAAATAAAAAATAAAAAAACTAAAAAAACTATCTACTAACTAAATAAATCCATGGACATTGCCGAAGGTAAAATAAATAAATAAATAAATAAATAAATGTATTCTAAAATAAAATAAAATAAAATAAAATTAAATTGCAGAGTTCTAAAATAAAATAAAATAAAAAATACACACTCACTCACTCCCTGGACGCTCCCAAATGTAAAATGAAATGAAGTATTTGCATATAAATACATATATAGAAATATGAAAATGATAAAATGTAATATAATGTAATAAAATACAATATAATACAATAAACAGTAAATATACTAAAAGCAAATAAATAAATGAATAAATAAATATATTACAAACACACACACACAACTCGGAAGTTTCAAAAAGAAATGAATAACAATAAAAATAAATAAATAATAATTTTTACAGTGTCTCCTCATTGGACAGCTAGGCAAACGTGTGAGTGTGTCTGGGTTAGGATGTCTGGCAGTTTCAGGTTAACTGGTAAGTAAAGATTGTAAATTTGTAAACTTTCAGTGCTTATAGTAACAGATTGAGTCAGCTGTCAACAAAGTCAACAAAGCAGGCCTCTACCGTACCTAGACCTCAGTGTACATGGAGAATGAATATGACACTAATATGACCAATTTTGACCCATACTGAACCACAGAAGACAAACCCTTAAACATTTATCATCAGGGCTTATCTTTCCAAGACTTTAAGATACACAGGCACTTGCACTTGACTTTGAGGGCACTGAGAAGTGCACTAGATAATCGTTACCTTGACTTCAGCGATTACTGAAGCAAACAGTGCAACACTTTCCTCTCCAAGTAAGAGAGGTCACTTCATATACAAGCACCGCACACACACAGACTCACATAGCTCGGCTCTATTGTGTAAGTGTCTATGAGAAACGGATGTTAGTCGACTGATGTTCTGATAAACAGGTCCATTAGATCCTTCGTTCAGCACTGTAGGAATGAAAAACACTCTCACACCGACCAACGCCTCACGCTGAAATCCCCCTTTCCCCTTCCCCAGGTCCAGTGAAAAGGTGACGAGTGATAAGCTGGAATAATCGGACAATCAGCGCTTCTTGTGTCCAAGTCGATCAATATCTGTCCAGCCGTGGATTTTCTTCCTGTTATTTGTTTTAGGTAACATTTTAACTAAGAATATTTAAGTGTTAAATAGCTTAACCGAAATGACGAATCTAGCATCTTGATTCACGCTTATTTTCCTCTTTTCAATTTTAAACAACTATTTAAGCAGTAAACAGCAACATGATTCAGATTCATCCACCATTTTTGTTATTTTTTTCCAGATAACATCTTAAAGAATAAAGGAAAGCTGTAAGTGAAAAAAGAGTGGGATCGGAAAAGAAGAGCACATTCCTTCACCTCCACGCAGCCAAAATCTATTCTTTATGAAAACTGATAACGGTAAGTCTTTTGTATCTCTCTCTCCAGGTTTTGTCGCTATATAAGGAGGAACAGCGTGATTATAAAAACATGTGGGATGCCGGAAGCCATAAAGTCTAAGCCCAACTCTTTGTTATGACAAGGTGTCATAGTTTAACAATTATGGCCCATATCATAATGCTGTGTCTGAACAGGTTCTCTTCCTCTCTTTCTAGTTTCTCTTAAGAAAAGCAAAATATTTGGAAAATCTAGACCTCCCAGCCATCACATTGTCCTGCTTTCTCATCATTCACGTACTGGTCAAACATCAAAAACACACTTTAGATTGAGAGACGTTTTGATTTGATTCTTCTAGTGGATCTCACTTTGCAAAGTTGAATATGGAAAATACAATTGGCCTGTTTAACATGTGAATGAATCCTCCGTATACGTCATTTCACTTGAAAAGGCCGGCTGGTGCTTTGAGAGTTCTTTGTTATCTGTAGACAGCCAAATGGTAATATAATTTCATAATCACTGAATATATCACTGTGTGATTTGGATATCCAGAAGGGTGTGATATCTCCAAAATAATCCTGATAGCATGAACTGATTGCATGATTATTGTTTTGTTATATTTAGCTTGCTGTGCTGAGTAGTTGTTCAAGAAAGCACAACAAAACTTCAACTCAACCCAATCCAACCCAGCTAAACTCCATTTAAATCCACTTGTCTCTAGTCCAGATCAATGCAGTCGAGATTAAATCCAGTCCATCTATAATAATCTCAGTTTACTCCAGTCCAGTCTAATTTGCTTGAACTAATCTTAATTTAATCTAGTTTAACTCAGTTTGCCTCATCTTAATTTATTTCAGTCCAACTCAAATTTAATCCTAAACTCATTTTAATTTAATCCAGCTCAATTTGACTTAACTTTATTTAATTCAGTTTAAATCTGTACAACTCAATTTAATCTCGGTTCAAATTAGACCAACTCAGTTTCCAATATAACTGAATCTAGTCAAACTCAGTTCAGTATAACTCAGTGAATCCAATTTTTCAAATATGGACTTGAAACTTTAAAAGTCGAATTTTAGACACATAAAAACGACAAACTAACCTCACAGAATTGGTTTAACCTTTTAAGGAAGAAAATAAAAAATAAAAAGGAAATGGTAAAACTTTGTGGTGTGTAAAATACTGTGAATAAAAGCTGTGAATTTATGGAAGTGACTCATTCTCTTTGTCTTCTCTCTCTCTTTTAGTCTCTTTCTAACTGTCTTTCACTCCATAAGGATTCAGGAATTTGTTGTCCCTCATATCTGAGTGCAAAGATACAAAATGTGTGATTATCATCATGCTTGACCGAGAGAGTGCGTGGGGGTGTGGGTGTGTGTGTGTGTGTGATCTTGGCCTGTGGTCCTTCACGCTGCAGCCAAGATACAAAAGACCAAAACACAAAAACACAGTGACACACACACATCGAACGAGAATGCAGAAGGAATCTGCTATTAAAGATAGCAGAAACACCTTTAAACACTTCATTATGTTGGCCATGCAGGTGCTTTGAGTGTGTGTGTTCTCCACGTACCTGCTCATGTATCTGGCAGGCTGTGAGGTTGTGTTGGTGGGTGGATGGAGAGATCTGGACGTGCCTTAGCCAGCTCCTGCTATCACACACGCTTCCATCCAAACCTGTCTGCTCGCCCTGAGAGAGAAAGAGAAGAGAGAGAGATCAGTCTTTGATCTTGAACTTTAACAGATTACTGTGCAGTGACTAAAATCTCATGCCACCCACTGAGGCTTAGAAAACGGCCATACAGATAAGTCTTACTTATGAGACACACACACTTTCTCTAGGACACTCACACACACTCTGACAACATCTTCTTCACACACTTCTCTTCTCTCTCTCTCTCTCTCTCTCTCTCTCTCTCTCTCTCTCTCTCACAGACTCTTCACCTTTGATTTTTAGTCATCAAGCGAGTGTCACAAACAAAACATTCTTAACTTCATCTTAAACATCATCTAGTGGCTCAGCTCGCTGGCATCTGTTCAAGGAAGTTTTGCACATCTACACCACAAAGACTTTTTTTTTGCATTTGGTGAAGTATTGTTTTGTGAAACAGGCCTAAAAAATAAAACTATAATTTATACATTTTAATACCTAGTTGGTAGTTCTCTAGTTTTTCAGCAAATATCCACAGCAAACAATTTAAAGGTTTTAAAATACATTTAAAATACAAATTTGAACGTAAAAAGGAAATGCTTTAAAAAGGTTCTAAATTGCAGATTGCATGAAAACCAAATGATTTTGCAAAGACAAAAATATTAAACAAAGACACAGACTCTCACGTCTGCCCAGTAACAGTCTTCACATTACTACATTTTCTGCCAAAACTCTCGAAACAAAAATAACGAGGTTTATCTTTCACAGAGCTGCCAAACTACCGTTACAGTCCGTACAAACTTTCTCTCCCCCTCTTTCCGTGATGTGAAACCAATATGAACACATTATTAACGAATAAAAAACGGGACAGTTTCATTTAAGTGCAAACTAAACATTTCTTTTATATTTAAGCTTTGAGTTTATGTAGTTTGAAGCCAAATAAATCCACCGCGCGCAAACTCACCCCCTCCCAAACATCACTGATCCTCTCACCAAAAGAAACATAAAACAAATAATCAGTGTTAAAATAAATGGATAAAAACAAGATGTCAGAAAATAAACAGGATATGTAGCAAAATAAAGTGTATTACAATGGTCTAGAAAGATATTGTTAAAACAATGTGTTTTTGTAGAAAAAGAAAAAAAATGTTTTATTACTAAAACTAAACTCGTAAAACTAGAAACATTTGTCAGCTGCAATAACTTTCAGTTTTATTTTCCATAGTCTTGTGATGAGAACCCATCTGCTACTTCCACTGAACAAAATTCGTTTCATTTGGAAAACGATGCACACAATTGTTTAAAACAAAAATAAAACGCGAAATATCGCTCATAAAATACGTTTCAACGGAAAAGTAAAAAAAGGCAATAAAATGTTACTCATGAAAAAAAATAAATACTACAAAAGTACAAAATCTATAGACAAATAAAAAATAAGTAAATAAAAAGCTAGAGATGTTAGCGACACACAATGCATTTAAGCGTTACGCTTCAGAGCAAAGAACCAAAGCCCTTCATTTCGATACAATTAAACAAGTTCAAAGGTGAAGGATGAATGGACTTTTATTTGACCATTAATTCGCGGCTTGTCAGAGACAAACGTTGATATAAGAACATAAACCGCCTACCTTAAGAGCTCCACGGAAATCTCACTGGGAAGAATGAATCAATGAAAGGGCACCAAAAAACTCACAACAGCCCCGAATGAAGCTCTTACGCGAACGCTGTGTTTTGCGGCATGTAGCCTATCCCGTGTCTCTTGCTGAAGAAAAAAAAATCGCTGTCTCTCTCCTCTTGGTTTGCTCTTATCAAGCGGACGACACGCTAAATTTCCCCGCGGACAAAAACTTTGTCCAACTTCAGTCCGTTCCTCCGCGAATCGTGGGGCTGAAAGTCCCCAGGTGTCGGTCTGTGTGACTGGCGGATTTATTCACTGTCTCTCTTCCTGGCATCGGATCGCGAATTAAAGAGTGTGAAAAAGAAACAAGGACGGTGAGGATCGTCCGCCTTCAGTGATCTGAACGTGTAGGAGTGTCTCTGTCTGTCCCGTTCCAGTGGATCCTCTCTTGTCCCATGCGAGGGAGATGCGCTGAGGAGGAGGATGAGGAGGAGGATGAGGAGGAGGAGGGGGGACCTGTCTCGCGTGTCCACCGGTCGGAAGTTGCGCGAGGCTCCCCCACGCTCGCGGAGAGGCGAGGTCAGCGCGAGGTCGGGACGGGGCTGCTCGTGGATAGACCCGAATTTCCCCGCTTTGATGAAGCCATCCAGTAATCACGAAATCAGCGGCGTTTTCCCTCCCCGCTTGCTTCGCTCGCGAAAACGTGGGAGGCTCGTGCAAGTGAAAGTGCACTGAGATGCAACTCTGTTAGACTGTTTTCTTTAAGACTAAATGACGTGAAATTAACATTACGACTAATTTAAGATCTAACATTTACGTTTAGCTTTAGTAAACACCAAAAGAGCTACTTTAACTTTTCAAATAATTCCTTTTTTCTTATTTTTCTCCTCGTGCACAATACACCTGCTCCTACTAGCCCACGACTGAACACGATTGACAAAAAAATTCTCTTCCATCTCTTCACACACACACACACATACACACACACACACACAAATCAAAATGCATTATTTCACAAAACAGTTTATTATTTTTTTTAAATCGCAAACATAAACTTTTTTATGATAAGGAAAACTTTAACAACATCTTTATAAAATTAAATGCCTTTTCATGCAATGCAGACATTAGGTGGTTATTTTAGATTCACCTTTTGTTTTGAATTATTTGGCATAGCCTATTTATTTTTTAATCTAGCGAACTATTTAAAATAAGGATTCTTCAAGTGATTTAGCTAACACTCTTTTTAGTTTCTAAAGAACTTCAGAACTTGAACGATCTCATATTGCATTAGTCACTTGTTTTTAAGAATGAGACTTTTGGAGTCCTGCGCCTGTAAGAAGCGCAGTCCATTGACGGGACTCTAATGACTCTGATGAAGATGAATATGTCTCCCTGGCCTATCTTTGACATTGAACTCAAGGTCTAGATAATGTCCATTGTTTAATGAAATCGCAGGGCAGAAGCGGAGGAAGGACAGGAAAAATCATGTGTAAATACGGCGGCCCTCGCTAAAGATTCCCATACACCCGCGCTCCTTGAGAACCGCAAAGAGACCCCGGTCCGCCGCGCATCGATTTCCTGCCATTCCTCGACTTGCCCATTGTTGGAAGCCTTTTTAATTTAGCCATAAATTGGGAAAGCTCAAGCTATGAGCTGTTCTATTTTCTCCCTGTCAGGATGAGGGATTTGGTTTATGATGCATTGTGTATTAAATACAAGTAATCTGGGAAAGTGATTGCCTGGCCTCGCCGGGGTCTGATGGAGGCTGGTGATAGAGGCTCCTCAGCTGAACTGTTCTGAAAAGGAGGAAGCGATAGCAGATAAACAAAAGGGCCGGTGGTATCTGTACCAAGCCGTGGGTAACACGGGGTAAGAGAGCCCACGGGGCAGGGGTAACTCCTAGAGCGTCAACGCGCGCCTCTCCGGTAGATGGCGTGGTGAGCCGGGTTTGGAAACGGGAGGAAAACTTTCCACAGGAATGAAGTTGCATTTTTTGCATTGGTGACACGTTGTTTAATGTCGTATGTGTAGGAAAAACCTGCAGGCAGTATTTGAATGGGCACAAATGTTTAATTCGATAGATTCGAGGAGTCTAGAGACTGTATTATTTAGAGAACTGCCCGCCTCTCGCTCGCGCGCTCTCTCTCTCTCTCTCTCAGGAGGGAAGCGCATCAGTCAAGCGCGGAGCTGTGGAGCTACCGAGACCGGGAGTCATTTCTTTTCACGGCTGCGAAATTGCTGCACACAACGCCGTGCACATTAAGGCGTCAAATTGCTAGATGGAACATGAAAGATTCAGTTGTATTGCCTCCAAATAGAAAATCGCCCGAACGACCTACAATGCTACTCGACGCTTAACCATGATTGAATTCAATAAAATTGAATTTAATCCGACCCTATAATGAATTTATTAAATAAACGCACTATCATTTAGATAGTAGATTTTTTTCTTTTGTTTGGGTGTTTGTTTAAACTACATGTTACAGCTGACTGCACATGGATCAATGACAAATTGCTAGATATCAGAGATGATTCTTGGGAGAAATCCTGTAAAACAAAAAGGTTAAAACACGTGCCGTGTTTGTAATCATGTAGTCTCTGACTGTAAATGTAGTGGTGTAACAAGTAAAAAAATACTAAAATAGGCCTACAATATTTTCAAAAATATTAGGCTATACTTCCAAATTTTTTTTAAACTTTTTTTGTTAAAAACATGGATTACAAATAACCTTTTACTTTTTTCTTTTTATCTTTTCTCAATTTCTTAACCTGAACAAAACTTTCATGTTTCATAAAAAGGATACATGTGATAGCCTTAACAATAGCCTACATAAAAATGACTTGACAGAGGGTCACAAGGGTGCAAAGAGGTCTTCTCTATTTCATGTTTTTTTTTTTTTTTTTTTTGTCACATGACAAAAAATGACTTCCTGCACGTTTGATACGCCACATGGACTTGTTTTAGGCTATTTAATTTACATTTTCGCGTAGCTATTAATAATAGCTATTTTAAAACATAACTGCTATAGGCCTACTGATTATTTTAAAATAAATAATAAATGAATATACCAAGCTTATGTCAACATTACTTTTTTTCTTTCAAAATATTCGTTTTTTAAATGAAACTTTTTCCCCTGCTTTCTATGCACCGGATAGTTACACCACCTAACTTTACCCACAACATAAATATTAAAATCCCATTTAATACAGAAGTTCATCAAATAAAAGTTTCATTGACGTCATTGAATTGCTTCATTTCAATGTGTTTTTAATTAACCTAATAGATTAGAAAAACGCAAGTCACTTCATTAACCCATAGCCTAACAATTAATAACTAAAAGGCATGTTGTGATCGGAGCATTTAGGAGGATTTTTAAATGTTTGGCGTTTTGTAAACTCTTTGAACAGAATAACAAATTAAAATGACATCTTTTTATTTATGTATTTTTTTGAGAAAGCGCTTTAAAGTTGTTTCAAAATGTTCTTGGTCACGCTTATTTTATTTGTTTGTTTGTTTTGAAGCACTTTAAAGCTGCATCTTGTATTTTGTTTCGCTACATAAAATCAGTAGGCCTATGCTAAAGTTTGGATGCAGCTACGCGTTCCCCGGTCCCCCTTCAAGACGCAATAGTTTGGCAGGCAGGCAGCGCCGCAGCTCGGATTTGTTTATTTGCAGTGAACTAGCTCTGGACCGCGCGCATTAAGCCGTTAGCTAAAGTTGTGCGGAGGGGAATCCCAGATGGGCGAGAAACTGACGCCGGGAAGGAGCTGCTCCCCGCGGTCTCCCTCGGCCCTGGAGTCGCGCTCTAATGGAAACACTGTGTACGAGATGCATTCCAGCACATCCTAACGGGAAAGGGGGGGAAGAAAAGGAAAATATCGCAGCCAAATCCACATGAAATAGTTCAACCATTCATCGAGATAGACCTCCCATTGACAGGAGCGAAAAGCTGCATTAAGCTTGCACCGCGCCTCCCTGCAGACGCTGGACTCCACAACCAGCTATTAATTTAAAGTGCGGGGCCACTCAATCAATGGGCTCAACCAAAACTCATTTAAAACTGCTCCAACCGACCAATTTAGAGCCCGGGGCTGAGACTCCTTACCACTTAGTCATCTTTTGTTTGCCTCTAATAGCTAGAAAATCTAATGAAAACAGCTATAAAATGTTCTTAAAAACGTGGCCACATCTTTATATTTCAAATAGACAGATATAAGAACAATGGCATCGTCAACAACCTTAATAAACACATTAATAAGGGGATATACATAAACACTGCAATTCATTTGGACAATTGCATACACTATGATGAACATGTTTTCGGATTCTGAAATAAAACTGAAATTTTTGTCAGGTTTAAAGTACAAACATGTAGGTGATGGAACTGTCAGGACATTGTAAAAGGAAAATAAAAGGCTGAAATTTTTGAAATAAAAAATGACATTAGTTTGTCATAATCATTTGTTCTTAGCTCTTAAGTAGTTAAGTGACTAAGTGGAATTAATTTTTCCTCCAAATTAAAATGTGAAGCATTCAATGCACGCAGCAATCCATGCTGAACATCACGTGACAAGAAAAACATAACACGTCAAGAGCCCTTTGACTGCATGTCAAAGTCATTATGTTTTCAGTAATATCACTTTTAGGAAAAGGCTCAGTCTATGTCAAATGGAGCAAACTTAAGAAAACTTGATATTTCTGACAAAAATGTAATTATATTTTGAAAACAAAATTTATCTGAATCTCAAATATGTTCACACTCATGCATTCGGGTTGCAAAAAAAGTAATTTAGTAATTAGCATTTATTTAAGTACATGATGGCTACACCATTTAACATTTCAAAATCAATCAATAAATATATTTTTTTGTTTAAGGTGGTAAAAATGTTTTTCAAATGTGAAACCAACATGGATGCAAATATTGTTTCTACTTTTTTCAGCATTTTTCTTTTGCAGCAAAACCAAAATAATAAAGCAGAAAAAACACAAACAAATAATATCAAAACTTGACAAGAAGATTTATTAAGTGTGGCACGTCTGTCAGTGCAATTCTGCATGTTTTGACATTTTAAAAAATATTGCATGTGTGGCACACAAAACTGCCACTCTTCTCCATCTGTATCCCTAAATAAAACACTCTTGAGGGGCTTTGAGAGCTCTCTTTCCTAACACCAACCAATTACCATTAAAAGAGAAGGGAGGAAATGAAAGTGGAAAAATGTAAATAAAAAATTTCCTCGGATCTGGAAGTAGGCCCGTAGCACGTGTGTTAATCTCCACCTCAGTAATTTGGTTCTGTGAGAGAGGTACTGCATCCCCGCTGCTGCGCCCTGCGTGCCATAAATCACAGCTTTATGTGGACGGGGTCAGTGCGCCCCCCTCCTCCGAGGTGCCCTGGCTTAGTCCGTCGCGCCTGCGCCGTGTTTACCCTCTCACCCGGTCCCTGGCTCGCTCCTAATTATTTAAGGTTATTTTCATTCGCCAGGGTCACAGAGAAAGAGAGAGAGAGAGTGTTTCTGCTGTCTATTTCAGGATTGCGTTGTGTTGAATTAGTACCCCATCATCTTGGCCCCGTCTGTGCAGTCTCACCCGTCGAGTCCCCTGCGGGCCCTGGGGCCTGAATGCATGACGAGGGGCCTATGTTTCATCTCCAAGCACACACACATCGAAGTGAAAACAAAACTGGCTGAGCTCCCAAAACTTCCACCTACATGCTGAATAATTTAGTCTTTATATTTGAAGAATAACCGTGTGGAACGAACAGCTACCACAGATTGATTGTTTAAATGCAATATGTGCCACTTTATTGCAACATCACACATCTTCAATTCATCATTAAGAGCCTAAAAAGTTACTGCGGTCTTCTCAGGAGGATCAGTTAGTACAAGCATAATTTATGTTTTGGATATGAAATGTGTTCGTGTAAGGGGTGGGACCCATTGCGCCGGATGGTCGGGTGCGAAACAGATAGATTGTGTTCTCTGGTTAACATGAAGTTAATTGCTTTGACAGCGGGAATGACAAGACGTGACTCGGGCGCAATAACACAGGCCGGCCTAAAACAGAACCAGTAGTCTGCAGCACAATGTGCTATTCAAACCGTGAGACTTATAGGGGCCAAGGGGGGATGCGTTTTTTTTCTCAAAAACATAGGTGGGAAGTGCTGGACTTGTATTCACACCGCTGATTTTTGGGGTTGAGAAGTCTCTCCTGAAGTGTGGCCTCAGGCACCGTGCGGCACACAGCCGACCGTTGGAATGTGCCACTCAGGGGGACGGGGGAAAGGAGGGGTTTATGATAGGGGCTGTGGTAATCACAGATACTTCCCTTTCGTTTCCACACACACACACACACACAAATGTCCCAAACTGTATGCTGGCCATGGGGTGCGATAAAGTCGGCAGCTGTGTCAGAGGTAACGTTTTTAAAACATAAATTAGGTGAGGCGGGAGAAGCGTACCTAAAACGCAACAGGACATGCTGGAAATATCAACTTCATTTACCACAGTAAAACACACACACAAATAGGCATCTCAGTGTTTTGGAGGGTAATTAGATAATCCTTGAAAGCTTACTATATTATATTTAATATGCAAATTTCTGCACCCTCAGTATGATCAAAACTTTGCGGAAAATCCTGTTGTCTATAATCTACTATATGCCTTCCGCTGATTGATAGATTATATTTTTTTAGCAAGTAAAAGTCCTTTTTAGGAAACTTTTTAGTCACTTAAAAGCAACTTAGGTTTACTTGATTATCCATACATAATTTTTTAGAAAATCAAATATGAAACATCTGGCATATGAGAAATCTTTATTTCTGCATCTCTCAATCTCCATTGTATTACATTGAAACATATGCATTTTATGAGCTTTGATCATAAAACTAAGCATTTAAATATCATACAGACTGTTGTAGGCTATTAATGAAGATATACTGTAGAGTGACAACTGATATTTATATGCATTTTATGTAAGTAGCCTGCTATTCTGTTATTAAAATCTTATTGGTTTACATTACAAGCTCATTTCATCTTCACATTTGGCTATATAAATATCGGCACCAGATTGAATATTTTTGCTCAGTTTGTTCCTCTGAATAAAACTGAGGTGTTTTTTCTTCCTCAAGTATGTATATGACCTCCATATTTATAAAAGCCTGATTAAAGCATCAACAAAAACACATATGCAAACTTTCGTCTGAAGGTTCAATAAACTATTCCACTTAGATTTTCCTGACCATTATTTCACATCAGGCTTTACAGAGTTAATATCCTGTGTGCATCATTTTTAAAAGACTATTTTAATGCTAAAACAGTAGATCGTACCACCTCAGATCTGAGGTGGGGGTGTTGAACATTCATTACGTTTATTGAGCTGTCTGAGAGCCTTTGATGTGTGATGCACTTGAGAGCTAACAGCAAGCTCTCCCGTACGCCGTGTCCAATTTAAAGCCTCATATTTAATATTTGAGAGATAGGCCTATCCGGTGTGCTTACAGACACGCGCACACACTCACAGGAACCTTTATCATAATGGGAAATTAGATACCACAAAAAAGGCTCATTACATCCACAGGCCGTCGCTCTGTGTCTTTAACCGAGCGGGAAATGAAATTCCTGTGGCCATTAAAACAGTCAGGCCTACGTTTTAATAATCACGCATGTAAGAGGCACTTAGCGCGCGACGCAATCTTTTCAGCGCCACCCTGTAAACTGAAAAAAAACAAAGAAAACCTTTAAGGCTGCAAACGCAGGTGTTTCGGAGGCGACAGGCGCACATGTGCTACTGATGTGCTAGCAGGTATGCGGCAGCAATTTTCATTTTGGCCTGCCACCATAACGCGTTCGCACCTTTTTAATTGCGAGCAAAAATCGCGAGTGCTAAAAGATTGTCAAATAAAAGCGTCATTCAGAAATGGAATTCCGATATTTCAAAAAGCCAACCGGGATTATGCAGATAATGTAAATCACAGCCTATTAATGTAACATCATGTTCTTTGATTTCCTCTCACTTAGCTGTGATGCTCACTGTAGGCTTGAGAGAAAAAAAGACCAATTTCCTCTCAAGACCATGTGATCATTTTCACCGTCTGGATTCCTATAGGCTTTATCGCATGGGCGACTTTTACTCAGGACTTCTCTGAAGGCTAAGTTTATCTAAGGAGCGTTTAAAAGGAAATGGACACCCTTAGTTTAATTGCAAGCAGAACTAACCGAATGCAACATTTCAAAGAGGATAAAAAAGACAACTTGGCCTAATTAACTTGTCGCAGCGAGATTTGGTTACTCCTATTTAGAGCTTCACTGGTTTTCAGTAGCTTCAAAGGGGAGTGAAGTTAGAGTTGGTTTATATTTAACCTAGCAAGACGCTGAAGCGCTGCGACACAAATGGCCACATGTTTGCGTTTATGAGTTTGTTTGTATATTGAATGTATGCAGAAATCCAAAAAGTCTTTCAGGAGATTCCATTCTCGTGTTTTAGTCTGTGTGTGTGTTTGAACGAGCAGCTGATTGACTTGTCAGACATGGGCGTCAATAGTGCGGGTTTACTCAATTCCAGCCCAATCATGGAGGTGTCACATGCTTTTGGGCCGTATGCGGGCACCGGGCAGGCCTGGCCTGATAAATCTGCTTTTATGAGGGCCAGTTATAGCTTTTATGGCTGAATGTTGGAGAGACTGATTCAGTGATCAATCATGTGTGTGTGTGTGTGTGTGTGTGTGTGTGTGTAAGCGAATAAGACAACGGTGAGCGTCACACACTCACACACACATTCAGGTACAGGTGGATCGATGCTTATTGTGAGTTTGGGGTGATGGAACACTACTGGGATATGACTAGATCATCTCTCTCTCCCTCTTTATTTCCCTCTTTCGTTGCTCGTCATCTCTCCATCCCTCCAATATTTCACTCTTCCATTTTTCTCTTGGCGTAACTCTTCATCCATCTTTCATCGCATTCTCTGCATTACTCACAACGCCAAAGCTCTTTCCTCTGCTCTTTTTTTTACATCCCTCTCTCTCTCTCTCTCTCTCTCTCTCTCTCTCTAGTCTTCACAGTGATGAAGTCCTAATGCATGAAACCTCAGCGAACTTTACATAAACACGCTCTCCTTACATAAACTAACATTGATACATTTCTCTCCCTCTCTCTTGTGGAAGAACAACATCTGTAGTGCACTGAAATATCGATTAGTACAGAAACAGGCACACACAAAAACACACTGACCACACCAAAGACGGTAGTTTCCCTGAAGTTGTTGGATGGAGTTTGAAACAAAGGCCAAAGAGAGAGAGGGGCCCTGCACACAGAGAGACAGGAAACGGCTACTGATTACACACACATTCTCTTCTCATTAACACACACACATTTATACACACTCACCTCCCTTTGGATCCTACCTTCAAAGCAGTGCACTCATACAGATTTAAGGAAATGTCCTACCAGACACTTTTTTTCAGCTTGAACATCTTACACAACCATCACAGTTCATTTGTATTCATTACTAGGAATGTTAATACTAAGGAATTAAATGTTTTAATGCAGCAAAAACAGTTTTGTTGTGAAATATTATAGTTCCTTTATACTATCACAATGTAAAATAACTGTTTTAGTTAATATATTTTAAAATGTAATTTATTCCTGTGATGACAAAGATGATTATTTCAGTTATTTCAGTCTTCATTATTACACAATCCTTTAGAAATCATTCTAATATGCTTGATTTATTACTCAAGAAACATTTCTTATTATTATCGGTTTTAATATTTTTGTAGAAACTGGGATACTTTTTTCAGAATTCTTTGATAATAAAAAATCGATGAAACATAATATATTTTAAATAGAAATCTTCATTATAAATTAATTTACTGTCACTTTCAATCAAATTAATGCATATTTGATGAATTAAAGTATTAATTTCTTCATCTTTGACTTTTAAAACAGTATATAGTGCATATATTTGTTTATTATTATAATTTTTTTATTTTTTACAATTAATTACCCAAATGTTCCCTTCTACAGTCTGCTTTTCGATGTTTATTAGAACAAAATCACCATCCAAAAAACCAACATGAAACTACAGCATACCACAAGCCAAACTGCACATGCCTCCAAAAATATCTCACAAAAATCCATAAATATCTTGGTGTTAAGCTTCCCTTCAACCCAAAAGCCTAAATCTGTCAAAACATAACTCAGATCAGTCATACACAGACCCGACTCCCCTCTCTCTATCAGTGAATAATCCTCTCCCTCCATCTGTTTATAGAGTGAAAGTTCCTCATTATGAAGATGTGGAGAGTGTACACAGAGCACCGGCTCACTGATGAGCTCACACTAAATATCTGTTTGTTTGACAAGAGAGCTGTCATCTCACTTTTAACTGTCCCACTCTTTCCTCTACTCTATCTTCTTCTTTTTCACTTTCTTGAGTTCTTGTTTTTCCTTTAATCTCTCCAAAGTATTGCGACTCGAATTCTTAAGCTTTGTACTTTCTTGTTACATTTTCTTTACTGTGTTCATTTTCTTCCTCACTTCCTTTCTTCCTTCTTGTCTTCCTTCCTTCCATACTTGCTGTTAATTCTTCCTATCCATTACGTCCTTCTTTCCATCCTCACTTTTTTTTCTTCCGTCTTTTCTCCCTTCTAATTCTTCCTGTCTTTCTTCCTTGTTTCTTTCCTTCCTTCATTTCTTACCTTCTTTCTTACTCCCTTTTTAATTTTTTACTTCATTTTTCTTTCACCTTCTTGTTTTAAAGAGGTTCCCTTCATACTTTACTTAGTCTTCTTTCCTTCCTCATTTTTTTCTTCATTTTCTTTTTTCTTCCTTCCTTACTTCTTTCCATGCTTCCTTTTTCCTTTTTCTTCCTCCCTCACTTCCTTGCTTCAAGGAAGATCTTTCTTCCTTGCATACTCTTAACTTTTTTCATTTTCGTTCTTTTCTCATTCATCTCTTACCTTTGTTCCATCTTTCTGATTTCCTTCCATCCTTATTTCTTTCCATATTTCATTTTTCCTTGGTTCATTTTTCTTTCTACCTCACTTCTTTGCTTCAAGGAAATTAATTATTTCCTTAAATACTCCCTTTTTCCTTGTTTTCTTTCCTTCCTCATTCATTTCTTACCTTTGTTCCATCTTTCCACTTTCCCTCCTTCCTATCTTATTTCCATACTGTATTTCCTTTTTCTTCCTTGCTCACTTCCCATCTTCAAGGAAGTTCACTGTTTCCTTACATACTTCCTTATTTCTTACTGTCTTATTTATATCCTCATTCATTCATATTCTACTTCTTTCCTTTCTTCTTCCTATTTTCTTTCATCCTTGTTTAATTCTTTCCATTCATCATCCATCTTTCCATGCCTCCTTTTTCTTTCTCCCATTTTTCTTTCTTTCACAGTTTTTTTTTTTTTTTACAGTTATAAACACATACTGTATGCATGAATTTGGATGTAGGGCTCATGTTTATGATGTCATAATAAAGAGGAGTCCGAGGTTTATAAAGTGTGTGTGTTTGGCTGAGCAGCTGTGAGGTGTGTGAAGGTTGGCTCATGTTTATGATGTACTTATGTCTGCTGGTCGCAGGTTTATGATGTATGCTGCAGCTGCACAGTGCTTTAAAGTTTACAGTGGGCTTTAAGACCAGGTGTTATGTGGTCCAAAGGGATTCATGGAGAAAAAATATTGTGTTTGGTTTGTGTCTGTATGAAATACTAACGTGTGTCAGTATATGTGAGTGTGCTATGTGTGAATGCATATGTAGATTTAATGATAGTACTTATGTATTAGGTTTCTCTAACAACAAAGCTTAAGGGGGTAAAGTCAAGAGAGACTGTCTATTTATAGCAGAACAATGAAGGTTGAATTGGTAATATTTTTAACAGTAAAAGCTTAAAGATGGCATTAAATGGCATTCTCAACACATATAACTTCCCATTTCTTATTTTAAAGATAATAAAACTACAAAAAAACCTTTACGGTTGAAAAGTTTGGGGTCATTACAATTTAATTTTTTAAAATACATTTATTTGATCAATAAATACAGTAAAAAAAGTAATATTGTGAAATATTATTATAATTGAACTGTTTTCTGTTTAAATATATTGTAAGATGTATTTTTTTCTGTGATGGCAAAGCTGAATTTTAAACAGCTATTACTCCAGTCTTTAGTGTCACATGATCCTTCAGAAATCATTCTAATATTATGATTTGCTGCTCAAGAAACATTTCTTATTATTATCAATGTTGAAAAGAGTTGTTCTGCTTAATACTTTTGCAGAAACATTATAAGGATATATTTATATATTTAAGGATTAATTTAAGAATGTAATCCTGAAATTATATTTAAGGATTATTTGATGAATTGAGAGTTCAAAAGAACAGTATTTATTTAAAATAGAAATCTTTTGTAAGATTATAAATGTTACTTTTGATCAATTTAACGCAACATTGCCAAGCAACAACAACTTCCTAGTATCATAGTTCCTAGTGACTGGGTAGCTATCCATAATTTTTTTTTTTTTTCAGAAATTATAAAATTCTATTTTCCTCTGATGAATCATACACAATAAGCCCATTAACTTTTATTTCCTGGTAACCAAAACAAAAAGTGCTATTATTACTCTTCTCTCTCACTTTTATTCAACCCTGCTTTGCATTTTCAGGTCAGGGTTAGCACACAAGAACATTCCCTGCACCTGAACATACACTCACATATAAATACATGCTTACATGCATAATTTGGAAAACTGCAGTGGAATATTGTATGTCATTACATGCACGAAAAGCCTGAGGCTGTCTGTGACACAGTGTGATGTGTGTGTCCAGCGCTTTTAGAGTGTAATCTAAGCGCTGATCAAATGCATGAGTATGTGTGTGTGTGTGTGTGTGTGTGTGTGTGTGTGTGTGTGTGTGTGTGTAAGAGCTCTTAATAGAACCCTGTCGCAGGGCTGCCAGAGTGAGAAACAAGCAGGGTAATGGATGACTGGAACCTCAGCTCCCAGAATTCCCTCTGGTGACCCTCGCCGGGCAGCCATGCCGCCTACGGCAACTCCACATAAAAAGGGAAGCGGAGAGGAAGGGGAGAGAAAACGAGAGCGAAGGAGTGGGGAAAAAAGACAGAAAATGTAGAATTGATGGGAATGAAAGAGAGAAAAAGAAAGAGAGAGATATGTTGACAGTAAAATGGCCAAAAGGCCTTAATGCATGACAAAAAAACATGATGTGTATTCACGAGAAGAGAAAAATGCTATTCGGAAGACAATGAGAGACAAAAGAGGAAAACAGGGAGATATTTTTTGGGAGTGTATGTGAGCATGTATGTGTTTATGTGTGTGTCTGTGATTGATGACACTGTGTGTTACTAAGAGGGGACCCATCACATGTGATCACATAAACACTTATTCAGTGTTTGTGGAGCTTGACGAGTCTGCACACAGCTCTGTGTGTGTGTGTGATTGATGAGAGAGTGTGTCGGTAAGTGATCCTTGAGCCTAACGTGGCCGAACGCTGCTTTGTGTCATCACAGATATCACAAGAGCGAAAACACACACCATTAATCAAGCTTAATTAACTTATACAATACCTTTTCAGTAAACCTGGGCACATCCAGGTCAGTTTTAAAAGTCTAAATGCCATAATGCATGTGTATGTGTGTTCAATTTGTCAGTCTGCTTTGGAAATGGCCTTCATTTTTTTCAGTTTCAAGAAGTCTTGTAGTTAGGTTGGGAAATTATGCTACCAGCCAAATGCAGGTTTTGTTTTGTTTTTTGTTTTGTGTTTTTTTTTATGGATTTGCTGCGCTGTGCAATTAAAGCTTATCAGTGTATATTGTGCATAGTTACAATAATGCATAATATAGTTTATTTTTTTATTCAGTAATTTTTTTTTGCAGTGACTTGCAGCTAAAGAAACAAATCCCAAAGCCAAACAGACATTCACATTAATATATGCACATTAATGTGCATGTCAGTTTTTGTCCAAAAAACACGAAACAAGAAAAACATAAGAGGCTGGTAAAATTGGAGAGTTTTGCATTGGCAAAATGTTTGTTTCCCACTTATTATAACACTTAACATTCAGTGTGTTCATGTCAGAATTTCCCTACCAATTGTCCACACAAGGATAGTAAAACCTGAAATGAACTACACTTTCAGGACCAGCAAACATTTAATAAACATACTAAATCATGAGAATCTAAAATTATTTATATGAGGGACATATTCAAGTGAAGGAGATCCAAAATATCATAGGCTCAGTATAAAAACACCAGTAGTCAAATGAAAGCCTCCATTCTCATGTGCCTGTTTCTAACTCTCTGACCCCGTCTCGCTCTTTCTCAATCTTTTTTATATCTTCGTGGATGAGTTGACATCATAATAACGATAAGCCACGGAGAAAAACGGAATTTGCATCTGGGGAGAGTGATCAGTAAATGATGCATGTAAGTCCACATAATGAACTCAAATCCCTCAAACAGACCTCTTAAAGACATTACCATCCCCTACAAACACACATCTATCACTGTTCACTCAGGGTTGTCTGACACTGTGTCGAGTCTGTTGCTTTGATAGGAGAGCAGCTGTTTTATAGAGAATAGAGTGTGAGAAAAAGCTCATCGGTGCATACTGAAGTCGCCATATTGCAGACTTTAGGTTATAATGTTAATCAGCCATAACGTTCTTATGTCTGACCCTTAAAATTAAACAGGCTGTTCTTACTGCTGTACCTTTAAGACTTCTAAATGTAAAAAGTCTCTGTTTTTGATACTGTTATTACCAAAAAGATTAAATGTCTAGTCATTTTGGTAATTATTTAATCTGCAAAAAATCCTGGGTTTAAATTTTTAAATTGAAACCCTATAATTCAGACTTTTGACTAAATTACAGTATACCTGTTACAATAACGGCATAATGCAGTTCACTTTGAAACTAAGTGGAATTTTCTGTAACTTACAGCACTGTACTCATCTTTCAACTTGTTTGTTGACCTTCTAGTTAATGTTTGCCTGGAATATTGCACAGATAACACAAAACATACCAGAATATGCATTTGTGCTTGAAGAATTTGTAAGTAATCATTAAGACATAAGCTGGGACTCATTTGCGGTTCTTGGAAGACTCTTTTGTTAAGTTTCTTGCAGCAGTTACATTTTTCTTAGAAACATTTATTTTAAAAGCCTGTTAATTTATAAACAAACTTATAAACAAATTATATAAATTACATTATTTAATCTTTTTGTTTAATAATTTTATATATTTAAATAATTATTTTGAATATAATTTATAATATTCAATTTCAAAAAAATCAGTTACATCTCTTACATAGGTCTGACACTCATGGGTGTATCCCAACACATCTGTTATCAAGAGAACAGAGAGCTAACTGTATCAGTATAGGGATGTAAAATCCCTCCCGAGTGTCATGAAAATGAATTCTGGGCATCTGGAACAGGCTGATCGCTGTGGCTAGAAGGAAACAAAACCATCCGGAGTGGGAACCAGCTGAACTCAGAGCTAAGACACAAATGAGAGACAGACAGGTAAAAGACCAACACGTGTGCGATTGATTTGACTGGACATGCACAAAGACCCGAGAGCTCCTGTTACTGCTCTGACAGCTTCTTTTTTTTTCAGGGTTAACGGTAGAGTCTAGGAAAGACAGAAGCTGGAGAGGAAACAGGGAGCAGAGAGAGAAAAAACAGGCTAAGAAAGAGATAGTGAATAGAGGGATGATGAAGGAGAGAGCTGCATTCCTGTGGTCTCAGCTGCAGCGCTGCAATGACTTAAATGTAACGTTGCTTCAACGCTGGCTGAACTGGATGCTTTACAAAAGAAATAAAACAGCAGGGCACGTCTGCTATAACAATCACACACACACACATAAACGCAAACACAAACACATCTCTGACCCATTCATTGCACAAAGCCTTGTTCCAAAACCTAGAGAGATGCCTAAACAGGCAACATTTAAAGGCATCATAAGTGATCTAGATATAAATGCATAGTAATTATGCTGACTCTTACAACTCCTTGCAAAAAGTACTGTAGTGGTACCATAGGACAGTGATGGTATCATATGGTAATATGATGGCACTATGAAGTACACCAGTTACTGAAATTCATGGTATATTTTAAAGGCACGTTAAAGAATACCATGCTACTACATGGTACATGTGCAAAACACCATGGTACACATCCAAAATGCCATTGTATGCCATAGTACAAGTTCAAAGTACAATGGTAGTACTATGTTACATGTCCAAAATATCATGATAGCACCATGGAACACATTCAAAATATCATGGTACCAAAATAACATTTAATTTCCAAAAATAACATGGTACTACGATGGCGTTTTAGTGCCCAGTAAAAAAAAAAAATCTAAGATTAAGAGATTAAAGTCTAAATATTTTGAGAATAAAATCAAAATTATGAGAATAAAGTCGTATAGCACCCGAGAATAAAGTCTAAATATTTTGAGAATAAAGTCAAAATTATGAGAATAAAGTCGTAGCACCCGAGAATAAAGTCTAAATATTTTGAGAATAAAATCTAAATAACGAGAATAAAGTTATAGCAATACAACTATAAAGTCGAAATATTTTGAGAACATTCAAAAGAGAATAAAGTCAAATTATTTCAAGAATAAAGTCAAAGTATTTCATTCTTCTTGAAATATTTTAACTTATAGATTCAAGTTTTTTTTTTTTACGTGCCACTAAAATGCCGTTATACCCTGGTACTGCACGGTACATGCCCAAAGAACCAAGGTACACATCTAAAATACCACGGTAGTACTATGATATATGTTCAAAATACCACAGTAGTACCATAGTACAAATACAAAATACCATGGTAGTACCACAGTTTAATTGCAAAGACCATGGCAGTACTATGGTACACATCCAAAATACCAGCAGCATGTAGAAGTCTAAAATACAATGGTAGCAAAATGTTACTTTTTGTAACGCAATTCTAGAAAGCTTTGCAACAAACTGTCACAGTTAAGAAATATATCCAAAATGGCAGATGAAGCATAAGAAATGTTGATTATGAATGAATTCCTAATAATAAAAATATATACAAAATAAAAATACAATTATTTTATACCAGAAATGTGTGTGCTGTATGTATTAACGCTTATTAGTGCATCATGTTCTTCTCAACATGCCTATATACTGAAATCAGTACAGATTTGCTAACTAAGCTGAGAGTTCTAAATCAGTTGCTGCTTTATAAGGCAGGAGGCAGCTGGACAGCTTACAAGGTTTTGGAATACTCTCTTTTTGCATTCCATCTCTCTTTATCTATCCTTTAATTCCCTACATATTTCCTGAATTTCTCTTCTAGTCTTTCCATCGTTTAGCTTGTACCCATCAATTTCCTCAGTTCTTGTCTTGATATTTAAGGGACCGTTTCTCTTTCTCTGTGTCTACTGAAGAGTGATGAGCCATGCTGGTCTATATTGAGCTGTGTGTTTGTGTGTGTATCTACTTTTAGAGTCCTTCTAAAGCCCAGTCCATCCATCTTATGGACGACAGCAAGGGCAGCATTTGGGTCAGAACATTTGCTTCTCATCCTCTCATGAACTCGCTCTCTCTTTCATGTCATCTCTCGTTCTTCGAGCGGGCCTCGTTCCACGAAAGACCACGCGTTCAGGCTAACCTCATGTTTGGAACTTAAGCTTGTCATCAAGTTTGGATCTAAGTAATTGTTTCCTTTGCAGGCTAAAGTTGGCTTTGGACTGTTCCGCAGGCTTAATTTTTACTTCGTCTCAGAAATAGCACCGCCGAACTGCGGCTCGTTAGTTGACAGATACTGCAGATGTTCATTTTGGAAGTGGAGAGAATAGTTTTGTTGATTGCTGTTATCTGTCAGATGACAGAAGTCAGATGTAAAAACACTGCTAATCACTTTCAGAGGTTTCTTGAACATGTCATCTGTGCTGCAGACACTGAACAACATCACTGGGGTCGATTTGATAAAGATGTCTAGACAAATGTGTATAATATTAATAACAGAACATATAATAACAGAACACAATGTCCCCAATTTCAACTACCCAAATACACCTTCCAACACACAGATAACATATTATATTACTACTAGTGTATATTTTATTTAATTGCAAGTTAGACAGAGACACAAATAGATAAAACAGCAGATGAGCGAATGGTACAACAACAGATAGATAGATAGATAGATAGATAGATAGATAGATAGATAGATAGATAGATAGATAGATAGATAGATAGAACAATAAAGATAGATGATTGATAGATAGATAGACAGACAGAAAGACAAACATTAGATAGATAGATAGATAGATAGATAGATAGATAGACAGACAGACAGACAGACAGACAGACAGACAGACAGACAGACAGATAGATAGATAGATAGACAGATAGATAGATAGATAGATAGATAGATAGATGATAGATGTGCAAAAGAAAAGTGCAAAAAAAAGTAGTGAAAAGAAGATCAGCAAGTTGAGAGAGTTACTGAAGCATCTCTCTCTCTCTCTCTCTCTCTCTCTCTCTCACACACACACACACACACACACACACACACACACAGCAGCAGTAATTGTTCTCGCTGTCTTTGTGAGAGTGTCGCTGGCTGCCAGTGGTAATTGAGAACAGAAGGATTTACACAGAGACGCGCTGCTACACGACTATCTGTTTGTTCTCATAATCACACACACACTCTCAAACACAGCGTGGCACAGCGGAACATGGTTATCAGTGCATTCTCACACTCTCATGGCTGAATCCACTCATCTGCACATCACACATACACACAGTCAGATTCACAACAACACAATGCAATGATGCATGAGAAGAGAACAAACAGACAGCAGACAATAACATGATCACACAAGGGATACTTTACAACTTGACAAGTAAGATTTTTTAGTTTTGTTTGTACATGCTATCATTAATGACATTATATATAATATACAAACATACACAAAACATTAAAAAATCTTAGCCTGACATCCACAATCCAGCCAGATCCTGATAGATAAAATTTAATGTTAGTTTATTCCAAATCAGACACATTACCACAATTTGACCATCTTGACTGTCTATTTCATTCATTCATTCATGTTCATTTTTATTTTGTATGTACATATTATTAATAATAATATTACAAATTACATATTTTATATATTATTAATATTATGCATTATTAGTTTGTCTGTTTTCATGTTTCTTTTTGGTTCTATTCTGAAACAGGCACATTTTTTACAAACATAACTTTATGCATAAAAAATTGTGTTTATGTTTGTTTTTGTATTTGTCCACATT